>NC_069510.1:8827804-8962804 GCF_027579735.1 Bombina bombina | reverse complement strand
GTTAAAGCCCAATTGGGAAAAAAGAGGCTGATCCCAGATGACACTTGGGGTCTCACTAAGTGTCATGGGGAAGTCAGATGTTGACTCCCTGCCCAATGAATTGAGTACATTTTTGGAGCAGTCTTTCATTTTCTCTAAAGTGCAAATTGTAGGCTTGGAGTTTTACTTAACTGCTCCATACAGCAGCCCTAATTGCAGCCCACAGAATTTGTGCTGTTCAGTACCTGTTGCACTTAGTCACCATTGGAACATGGAGCCGCTATACTCAGCATAACTACAAGACCTACACACCCACTAGCTGTGACGTGGAAGCAATCCGGGGTCGTTTAGGAGGAACACGCCGCCATGACGTAGGAGAATGGCTTACCACGATACAGTGCATTCAGCTCAGAGGACGCCGGTGTTCTGGTAAGAGGGCGGACTTTGGAAAAGAGTGAACCATGTCACTTCAGCTGTTTCACACATTTTGGACCTAATGCGCATTCGTGCTAGCGTCATCACATACCTGGCCGCATACGTCACTACTAAAATATTTATAGCTGTGAAATTCAGGAACCCTTTCTAGAGAGCATGCATGGGATTTTGTATTACAAATGGTGCGCTCATGGAAAGCTGTTTATTAGGATCCTCAGCAATAATCGGAACCCCACCCCCCACTGCAACTACTCCCATTACTACTACTACTGTAAAGCTGAGACTCCTTGCTCGTGCATGAGAAACAGCCCTCCCCGCTCCGTTCAATGTCATTATCTTTCATTACATCTCCAATTCATTGTGCTCTTTGTTAATAAAACAACACATTTACTGCTGCAAAAAAATTTGATCATCTGAAGCAGTGGCTATAGCCGAGTGGCGGGGGGCTGTTTCTCATACACAAGCACGGAGACTCAGCTTTACAGTAGTAGTAGTAATGGGAGTAGTTGCAGTGGGGGGGGGGGGGGGGGCGGAGTTCCGAATATTGCCAAGGAGCCTAATAAACAGCTTTTCATGAGCGCACCATTTGTGATACAAAATCCCACGCATGCGCTCTAGAAAGGGTTCCTGAATTTCACAGCTCTAAATATTTTAGCAGTGACGTATGCGGTCAGGTATGTGATGACGCTAGCATGCATGTGCATTAGGTCCAAAATGTGTGAAACAGCTGATGGAACGTCACAGGAAGTGACATGGCTCGCTCATTTCCAAAGTTCGCCCTCTCACCAGAACACCTGGCTAAACATACGACCTTGACGGAGGCCGTCTGGGATCCAAAAGATACGTTTTAAGAATTCCATTGCTTACTGATGTGGACTCCCTGGTACCCCGTAACAGGGTGGAGTTTACAACATAACTATATTCACTTTACTGATGCGCTGATCGATTAATGGATTACATATATGATATGAGTGGACACTTGAAACGCTATACATGAGTGGATACTTGCTTTGATATTATAATAAGTAGACACATATTTCTACCTTTTGTATTGACAACAACACTCTTATACACTGTTGGACTGCTTTTATACAAATGTGGGACATTTGAGCAAGAAAGAAATACCCTTCCTTTTAAGATATTTTCTAAATTCAAACTTGCTGTTTCTGTAATCTTCAATCTGAACAACTGTTCTTTTGTCTATCAATCAGTAAAGATTTAAAAAAAATGTCATTGTTCTGTGTATCTGTCCCTGCATTCCACACATCCTAACCTCCTCACAGGAAGTGAGCAGGGGCTCATAGATCTTCACAGAAGCAAAAGATGCCAAAGTAAAATTACACTAGGGTTACCTATGTTTTTGGAAAAAAATAAGGGAGACTAGGGAAGCGACAAATTTCACGTAGGAAATCGATAAATTACACGGTAGTTACTGGAACAAAACACTACTTTCATTGTTTATTTTGCCCCCTTTTCATGTAAAATGATCATGAGAATTGTGTCACTGCAGACTTTTCAAGGCTAACTCTGTCAGCTATTTTTCCCTAATTGGAATAAGGTAAGATAAGAACTGCAAAATAATGCATTCTATATTAACATAATGATCGTTGCTAGCCTTGTCAACAGCAGACTCCCCAGACTGTTTCCTCCAAATGAAGAAAGTAGTGAGTCGAGTTAGGCTATTGAAAAATAATTGCAGCAAACAAGACAATTTGTTTTAGAAATATTTAGGTTTGGCTGATATGTTATTCTAAAGCAAGATGACAGAAATGTCCTGTATTTACAAGGTGCTTATTGTCCCTTATGTATACTACTAAGGACATTAACAGAGAGGTGACAGAAAAGAAACTTTCAAGTATATAAAGGGATTTTACTGAAACCGAGGATCTTTTTTTTTTTAAGCTGGAGCTTAGCAACCATGAAGAGAAACTATTGTGACAACCACACTAGCTGTAGAAAAGCAGTTAACCTAATGTTTCTCTCAAATAAGTAGGAAAACATAATGAAAAAGAAAGATGAATCACTTATCCACATATACAGTATAAAACTAAAACAATAAAAACTAGGTAGCACTTATTAAATCATAGCACTGTAAGAATGGCTTATTTATCAAATTGCTTAGTTATGCACATTTATTTTACTATAAAAACTGTCCAGAGAGACAAATATTAATAGCAATAATTTACCCATTATACCTAGGCATTACAAGGTAATACTATGGGGCCGATTTATCAAGGGCCGAATGGCAACTGATGCCCCTGTTTCCACGCGAACCTTCAGGCTCACCGGAAACAGCAGTTATGAAGCAGCGGTCTAAAGACCACTGCTCCTTATTTCGTACGCCTCCTCTGAGGCTGCGGACATCAATCCGCCTGATCCTAAACAATCTGGTTGATTGACACCCAGGGCCGGTGATCCCACTAGGCAATCTAGGCAGCTGCCTAGGGCACACTGCTGCCTAGGGCACAGCCGGCCCCAACTTGGGTTCCCCACACTCCGCTGGTATGATACGCCCCCTCCTCTCCTTTATCCCTCTATAACTCACTTTCCCTCTTCTCCTTTATCCCTCTATATCACATTACCCTTTTCTCGTTTACACCCCTGTACTACACAGTTCCTCAACCACCCGGCTCTTTCCCTCTTCGCTGCATACTGTACACAATATCTATCCAGCCTGACACTGTGGGGCATGCGCACGTTGCGCTGATAAGATGGCGTTGCTCATGGGCACTTCAGAGAGAACCTACTTTGCTCAGACTCAGACACCAGTTGAGACCTCAGTGGCTCCACAGAAACAGAAGCTCGAAACCTCAGGACTGTCTGACAGCTTCTGGCTAACCAGGATAGTGCTGCTGAGAGCCATCACTGGCAAATATTATAAGTGACAGCTTCATACTAAGTTATAATTGCCATTAGGGCTCATAGTTTGAGATATCTATAGTTCCCATATTGCGTATAGTCCGTCTGACATGCAAACAGGTGATAAACCCAATATTGTGTATATGTTGTTGTCAGGGTTTTTTCCCTGCTTTGTTTGCCATGTGCTGCTGGCAGCCATTTTACTCACCTATCTTGCTGACTCTGGTGCATACTGTGTGATGCTGCTCATTTCCTGCACTTCCTTTTATGGCCAGACTGGTGTACATCATCCGTGTAAGATAGGATTCAGTCTCAGAATTGTGAAGTCATCACTTATTATTTAAAGGGCATCTGTTCAGTATTCTTTGCCCTTGCGTTGTCTCAGACCTGTTTGTGAGAGCTCCTGTGTATTACCTGGCTGTCTGATGTCCCTCCTGGTTCCTGATCCCTGGCTTTTTTCTGACTCTGCTGTTCTCCTTGTTCTTGATTCCGGCTCGTCTGACTACTTGCTTTGACTCCTGACTCGGCTCGTCTAACTATTCGCTTTGGCTCCTAACTCGGCTCGTCTGACTACCAGCTCTGGTTTTGCTTCCTCGCTTGTTATTTGGACTATTATTTTTTGCTATTAATAAAGGTGTGATTATTTTTGCACTTCTCGTCTCAGTCTGATTCCTGGCATCTTGACATTATGCAAGGGCCATGAATCCTGATGGTGATAATAATCCACCTTTACCTGCCTTAATTTCCAGGATGGATGAACAGGATCACTGCTTGGATCAATTTGCACTAGCCCTGAAAACTCTGCTGACTCGCACTGCACATTTGGGCCAAAGTGTCCCGCAAGTTATGGCTGCTCCTGTTTCCGCTGCTGCACCTAGTCCTACTAGGAGCATGTCCGGTTCTGCACCTCTACCTCAGCGATATGCATTTACTTTGAGATGTTACCTCAGGCGTTTCCCTCTGACAGAGCTAAGGTGGGATTTCTCATCTCGTTACTCTCTGACACAGCTCTTGCCTGGGCTAATCCCTTGTGGGAGACCTGTGATTTGTGGGATAAACCTGTGATTTCAAATTACCCTGAATTTGTGGCCTCCTTTCAAAGGGTATTTGATGTTCCGGCTCGCTCCTCCTCTGCTGCTAAACGACTCATGTCCATTCAGCAAGGTACAAGATCTGTTGCTCAGTATGCCATTGAGTTCCGTACGCTTGCCACAGAGGTAGGTTGGAACAATGAAGCCCTTGTTGAGCCCTTCTTTCATGGGCTCTCTGATGCGATTAAAGACGAAGTTGCTGCCAGAGATTTACCAGAGGATCTCAAGGCATTGGTGTCTTTTTTGATCCTAATTAACATCAGAGAGAGGCCCTCTTTCAAGGAGCGCTTGCAGAAGCCTCCTTTTCTGTTGTCTCCTACGTGTTTGTTCCCATCCATGCCTCCCTCTCCTCCCATGCCTCCTGGTCCAGAGTCACCAGGTACTGCTGAGCCGATGCAGTTGGGATTCACACATCTCTCCGCGGCAGAGAGGACCTTTAGGAGGAGGGAGGGGCTCTGCCTCTATTGTGGGTTACAGGGCCACCTTTTGAAGTCTTGTCCTACACGGCCGGGAAATGCTCACACCTAAGGTCCTGTTGGGGGCAAATCTTGGGTGTTTATCCTCGTCCCCTGAACCGCTAAAGGAGAAACCTTTGGTCACGGTTGTCCTTTCCTGGGTGGACTCCTCCATAGTCACCCAGGCTCTTGTTGACTCCGGTGCTGTGGGCTATTTCATTGACAGTGCTTTCGTATCAAAGCACTCCATTCCTGATTTGCCTCGGTCTGTTCCACTTGCTATTGAGGCCATTGATTGCAGGCCCCTTCAGCCCACACTCGTTACTCACAAAACTGCTCCGTTATCCATGGCTGTTGGGGCTCTCCATTTTGAAACTCTCCAGTTCCAGGTGATAAACTCTCCGCATTTTCCAGTTGTTCTGGGTTATTCCTGGCTCCAAAAGCACAATCTCAACTGGCGCAGGTCCGAAATTTTGTCATGGTCTCTGCAATGTATTTCTACTTGTTTTCGAAAACCAGTTAAAGTCTTGTGCACTTCTTCGGTATCTTAATTGCCAGATGAGTACCGAGAGTTCCTAGACGTTTTTGACAAGGTGCATGCCGGTACGTTGCTTCCTCACCGGTCTTACGATTGTGCCATAGACCTACAACCTGGAGCCATTCCGCCTCGGGCTGGGTTTACCCTCTGTCTGTTGCGGAGAATTGTGCTATGGAGGAGTATGTTGCCGATGCTCTGTCGCGGGGGATCATCCGCAAACCCTGCTCTCCTGCAGGGGCTGGCTTCTTCTTTGTGAAGAAAAAGGGCGTCGAGTTAAGACCATGCATCGATTATAGGGGTCTTAATCATCTTACAATTAAGAATGCTTACCCTATTCTGCTCATTACGGAACTCTTTGACCGCCTCTGGGGAGCTACGGTCTTTACTAAACTTGATTTGAGAGGAACGTACAATCTCGTTAGGATCAAGGAGGGCCACGTATAAAAAAACATCATTTAACACCAGGAGCGGGCATTATGAGTATCTTGTAATGCCCTTTGGCCTATGTAATGCTCCTGCTGTTTTCCAGGAATTTATTAATGATGTCCTACGAGATATGTTGCAACAGTGTGTTGTGGTGTACTTAGACGACATCCTCGTACACTCACCCACACTTGAGGATCATCGTTCTGTGAGAATGACCTGTTTTGTAAACTCGAGAAATGTGAGTTCCATCAGACTCAAGTAACCTTCCTAGGTTATGTTATCTCCGTTGCAGGGTTCTCCATGGATCCTGACAAGTTATCTGCAGTTCCGCAGTGGCCTTGCCCAGTTGGTCTTCGGTCTATTCAACGTTTTTTGGGGTTTGCCAATTACTATAGAAAGTTTATTAAAAACTTTTCTTCCTTGGTCAAACCTATCACAGACATGACCCGTAAAGAGAATGATCCACTCCATTGGTCACCTACTGCCATTAAGGCCTTTGATAGTCTTTAGACTGCCTTTGCTGCAGCTCCAGTTCTGGCTCATCCTAACCCTGTCCTGCCTTTCGTTCTTGAGGTCGATGCATCTGAGAATGGAGTAGGTGCCCTCTTGTCTCAACGTCCTATGCCTGACGGTTCCTTGCATCCATGTGGTTTCTTCTCTAAGAAATTGTCTCTAGCAGAGTGCACTTATGAAATTGGCGACAGGGAATTACTGGCCATAATTTTGGCACTGAAGGAATGGAGGCATCTTCTCAAGGGTACTAGAGTGCCAGTGCTCATTCTTACTGACCACAAGAATTTAACTTATCTATCTGAAGCTAAACGTTTGTCGCCCGACAGGCCAGATGGGCACTATTTTTGTCTCAGTTTAATTATGTGGTCTTCTACCTGCCTGGCTATAATTTTGGCACTCAAGGAATGGAGGCACCTTCTCAAGGGTACTAGAGTGCCAGTGCTCATTCTTACTGACCACAAGAATTTAACTTAACTATATGAAGCTAAATGTTTGTCGCCCTGACAGGCCAGATGGGCAGTATTTTTGTCTCAGTGTAATTATGTGGTCTCCTACCTGCCTGGTAGTAAGAATGTTAGGGCTGATGCCCTCTCTCGACAATTTTCGCCTCTGTCCAAGGAGGAGTCTGTACCCACTCCAGTTATACCTCCTGACCATATTTTGGCTACCATACATACTAATTTGACTTCTCCCTTGGGGGAGGAGATCCTGGCTGCACAAACCAATGCACCTCCTGATAAACCTAGTAGTAAGTGTTTTGTTCCTGAGAATCTTCGAACTAAACTTTTGCACACTTACCACTATCCTAAAGCCGCAGGTCACCCAGGCAAGAACCAAATGATTTGGTCTGTCACTCGACAATTCTGGTGGCCAGGTCTTCATTCTGATGTTGCTGCATATGTTGCCTCCTGCTCAGTTTGTGCACAGAATAAGACTCCTCAACGTCTTCCTGTGGGTCTTCTTCAACCTATTGCTGATGGTGAGCATCCTTGGACACATCTTTCCATGGACTTCATTGTTGAGCTCCCTGTTTCCGATGGCAATACTGTTACCCTTATGGTGGTTGACCATTTTTCAAAAATGTCACATTGCATTCCCTTGAAGAAGTTGCCTACCGCTCAGGAGCTTGCTTCAATTTTTGCCCGGGAGGTCTTCCGTTTACATCGGTTACCCAAGGAGATAGTGTCGGACCATGGTAGCCAGTTTGTCTCCAGATTTTGGTGTTCCTTTTGTGCTCAAATGGGGATCCAGCTTTCCTTCTTCTCGGCATATAACCCTCAATTCAATGGGGCTGCGGAACGGTCTAATCAAGCTCTGGAACAGTTCCTCTATTGCTATGTCTAAGATCACCATAATAATTGGTCTGAACTGTTACCTTGGGCAGAGTTTGCTCGTAATAGTGCTATTAATGCTTCCATGTTATCCTTGTTCATGGCGAATTATGGGTTTCAACCATCCTTGTTGCCCAATTCATTCATGTCTCAGGGTATTCCGGCTTTGGAGGAGCATCTCCGGCAACTCCGTTCCACGTGGGTGCAGATTCAGGATTGCCTTCATCGTTCTATGCAGCACCAAAGTTCCAGGCTGATCGTAGGCGTCTGCCCGCGCCTTCCTACCAGGTTGGTGAGAGAGTTTGGCTGTCCTCCCACAACTTGAACCTTTGTGTGCCTTCCAATAAACTGGCTCCCCGTTATGTTGGTCCTTTTCGAATACTCCGACGGGTCAATCCTGTAGCCTACGCTCTTGACCTTCCTCCTGCAATGCGCATCTCCAATGTTTTTCATGTCTCCCTCTTGAAACCATTTGTTTGTATTCGGTTTACCACTGTGTTGCCTCGTCCCCATCCTATCTTTTTTGACAACCATGAGGAGTATGAGGTCAGCAGCATTATTGACTCCCGTATGTCCTGGGGCCGCGTACTGTATTTGGTTCACTGGAGGGGCTACGGTCTGGAGGAGCGTTCATGGGTTCCCTCCTCTGATGTTCATGCTCCCGCCCTCCTCCATGCCTTCCATGCCCGTTTTCCCAATAAGCCTTTTGCCCTCCCGCGGGGGAGGGGTCATTGAGGGGAGGGTACTGTCAGGGTTTTTTCCCTGCTTTGTATGCCATGTGCTGCTGGCAGCCATTTTACTCACTTCTCTTGCTGACTCTGGTGCATACTGTGTGATGCTGCTCATTTCCTGCACTTCCTTTTATGGCCAGACTTGTGTACATCATCCGTGTGAGACAGGATGCAGTCTCAGAATCGTGATGTCATCACTTATTATTTAAAGGGCCTCTGTTCAGTATGATTTGCCCTTGCAATGTCTCAGACCTGTTTGTGAGAGCTCCTGTGTATTACCTGGCTGTCTGACGTCCCTCCTGGTTCCTGATCCCTGGCTTGTTCCTGACTCTGCTGTTCTCCTTGTTCCTGATTCCGGCTCGTCTGACTATTCGCTTTGACTCCTGACTCGGCTTGTCTGACTACCAGCTCTGGTTTTGATTCCTGGCTTGTTATTTGACTTGTGAACTTTTTATTATTTTTTGCTATTAATAAAGTCTGGCTTACTTCTCGTCTCAGTCTGATTCCTGGCATCCTGACAGTTGTGTGACATCCCCATGCTTTATATACAGTTAGTGACAGTCCCCATGCAATACATACAGTGAAAATCTACATATTGTGTATGTACTGTGAGTGACAATCTACATATTGTGTATATACTGTGAGTGACAATCTACATATTGTGTATATATGGCAATTGCCATGTTTATTTACTATTAATGACAGCTCCTATGCCATGCATGTAGTGAGCTGGCAACCCCCATATTGTGTATTTACTGTGAATGACAGCTGCCATGCATACAGTGAGCTGACAACCCCCATATTATTTATATATATATATATATATATATATATACACACACAGAGTCAAATCCCCATGCCATACATTCAGTGAATGGACTCACTTATTGTGTATATATTGTGAGTCCATACCATGTGTACAGTGAATGATAGTCTCCATATTGTATACATACAGCATGTGACAACCACCTATTAGAAGCATCTGGTCCATCACACTGTGTATATTTATCTGCCTGTCTCTCACACACCTACACTGCCCCCTGTTCACCCTACCTGCCTCTCCCTCTCATACACACAGCCCACTGCTCACCCTACCTGCCCAACACACACACATCCCCCAGCTCACCCTAGCCACCCCTCTTACACAAACAGCCCCCTGTTCCCCTTACCTGCCTCTCCCTCACACACACACAGCCCCCTGCTCACCCTATCTGCCCAACACACACACAGACTCCAGCTCACCCTATCTTCCTATCTCTCACATACCTACACACACAGCCCCCAGCTCACCCTAGCTGCCCCTCTTACACAAACAGCCCCCTGTTCACCTTACCTGCCTCTCCCTCACACACACACAGCCCCCAGCTCACCCTAGCCACCCCTCTTACACAAACAGCCCCCTGTTCACCTTACCTGCCTCTCCCTCACACACACACAGCCCCCTGCTCACCCTATCTGCCCAACACACACACACAGACTCCAGCTCACCCTATCTTCCTGTTTCTCACATACCTACACACACAGCCCCCAGCTCACCCTAGCTGCCCCTCTTACACAAACAGCCCCCTGTTCACCCTATATGCATCTCCCTCTCATACATACAGCCCCTGCTCACCCTACCTGCCCTATACACACACATCCCACAGATCACCCTTTCTGGTCCTCTCACACAAACAGTAAGGGCAGTGATAGGAAGCATCTCATTTTACCTAGGGCTATTTTTTAAGTTTATAATCATTGTTATTATTCATAATAATAATAATAATATGCACTAGAGCGTCCCTTTAATCCATATTTTTTTATGTAATTAAAAGCCAAGGAGTTAACGACTGCATTTTGTGAGTTACCATCAGTTACTTACCTGTATGACACTTAGGTGTATTATAGTAACCAGTAGCAAATGTATGTAAGGGGGGGGACGACGACAAGTAGCTGGTCTTGCCTAGGGCGCAAAATAGTCTAGCACTGGCCCTGTTGACACCCCCTGCTAGCAGCCGATTGGCCGCTAATCTGCAGGGGGTGGCATTGAACAAGAAGTTCACCAGAACTGCTTGTGCAATGTTAAATGCCTACAGCGTATCATGTCCGCCAGACTAGATAAATCGGCTCCAAAGAATAAACTACTGTGGATTACACCTCTTGGGAGTCCAGATCAGAAACCCATTGCGTGATCTCTGCTGATAGATAGACAGGCAGATAGATAGATCATGTCTGCCGACATTGGTAAATCATCCCCTATGTTTAACATATCCTGTCAGAGGTTCTTCACAAACACAAAATTACTGCCCTATTAGCAATATTAATATAATTTGTAATTTATAGTAAAACATGGCCAGCATGGTTATGCACCTAAATGCTGGTTATACATATAAATGCATTAGCACAAGGGTACATGTATCTTTCCTACCCCACCTAATATCTATTATTCACTAACCTGCTTGAACATACTCTTCTCCTCGCTGCCCCTCATTGAGGAAGCCAATCAGTCCTTTCTGGTGATCAATGCTCTTTACAAGACCAGGCAAATCAGTAGTCCTGTGCCCTCCCCATGGTAAGCAGCCAGGCTATTGGCTCTCACTGATTCGGTGCTCTAATGTTAGCTAATATCCAATGATACTTGCAGACGCTACCACCTGGCATCTGTAGCACTCTGTAAAGGTAGTGAGCTACTCCACCTTCAAAGTTTATGAGTTCTGTATTTAGTGCGGGAACTCAGAAGGCGAAAAATCCCCAAAACAACCCCATTAAAAATAAAGAAAAAATAAATCTAGCATGATGGGAGAAAATTGGTCCCTCTCTGTCTAAATACGGGAGCCGGATGACACCAATTTTTTTATTCATTTATGGGAGAACCTGGGAAATACGGCACCTCTACATGATAATATTCTGGGTGAAGGCCTATAATGCTAGGATGCTGAGGGCATGTAGGTCCCAATCAGACCCAAACAGAGGTGATGTGGATAACTTATAGTGATTGCACCTCAGAAAAAAACAAACACATGCTGTGAATGGTGAAGTCCTGCTATAAATTCAAGTGGAAAATATATGAAAGCAATATACTCACATATTCTAGAGCTTCACATCAAGCTCTAGATTGAAATGCCCATGAGAGACTCCTAATGGAGATACTGAAGCGAACTTGGGCTGGATATTCGTTAAAAAATAACATTTTACTAAAAACAAGTGTGGAAGATCACAAGGCTTTTGGAGGACAAACCAAGGCAAGAACCTCCGCTAACATAGACAGTTTATACAATGTCTTTCTGTTGTAGTATGTGGTTCAGAAGGTTGGTCTCCGCTCAGATAGTGACGTCACACTTCCGTTCCGACGTACGTTTCCCTAAAATGACGCTTGGCTTTATCAAGGATCATAGCTCTAGAATATGTGAGTATATTGCTTACATATATTTGTCACCTAAATTTATAACAGGACTTCACCATTTGCAGCATTTGTTTGTTTTTTTCTGAGGTGCAATCACTGGAAGTTATCATCATCACCTCTGATTGGGTCTGAGCCACAACTGTATGCATATATCCTTGAAGCACCAACACACTGTTTTTTTAATGTATTGTTTGTGTTTAACAGATTAATAATTATTTGTCATTACCTAATAATTTCCTATAATTATGAGCAATTTAATAATAAACATTTAACACTTTATTTCATAACTGATCAATGTTTTTAATTTAATTTAAGCGCCAAACTGTGATTTGAGCAATATTTTAATAGAGAGAGCATAAAGTGAAAATTACATTTTCATGATTAAGGTAGATTGTGCTATTTATAAACAACTTTCCAATTTACTTCAATGTTAAATTTTGCTTTTATTTCATGTGGGCATATTTATATGGCGCTTGAAGCCCAGCGTTTCTGGCGAAATCTAAATCATCTAAATCAAGAACAGTGAGGGATGTGAATTGGCTTAAGAAAGGGATCCCGACTGGCTCACATTCTGTGCGACATTAATACTTGCATTTCTGTCCACTAAATGACTGATAAACAAGTGATTTGTGCATGAAATGTACAACCTCAGTGTGATACGTACAACCTCAGTGTGATATGTACAACCTCAGTGTGATATGTACAACCTCAGTGTGATATGTACAACATCAGTGTGATATGTACAACCTCAGTGTGATACGTACAACCTCAGTGTGATACGTACAACCTCAGTGTGATACGTACAATCTCAGTGTGATACATACAACCTCAGTGTGATACGTACAACCTCAGTGTGATACGTACAACCTCAGTGTGATACGTACAATCTCAGTGTGATACGTACAACCTCAGTGTGATACGTACAACATCGGTGTGATACGTACAACCTCAGTGTGATACGTACAATCTCAGTGTGATATGTACAACCTCAGTGTGATATGTACAACATCAGTGTGATATGTACAACCTCAGTGTGATATGTACAACCTCAGTGTGATACGTACAACCTCAGTGTGATACGTACAACCTCAGTGTGATAGGTACAATCTCAGTGTGATACGTACAACCTCAGTGTGATACGTACAACCTCAGTGTGATACGTACAACCTCAGTGTGATATGTACAACATCAGTGTGATATGTACAACCTCAGTGTGATATGTACAACCTCAGTGTGATACGTACAACCTCAGTGTGATACGTACAACCTCAGTGTGATATGTACAACCTCAGTGTGATACGTACAACCTCAGTGTGATACGTACAACCTCAGTGTGATACGTACAACCTCAGTGTAATACGTACAACCTCAGTGTGATATGTACAATCTCAGTGTGATACGTACAACATCAGTGTGATACGTACAACCTCAGTGTGATACGTACAACCTCAGTGTGATACGTACAACATCAGTGTGATATGTACAACCTCAGTGTGATTACTACAATCTCAGTGTGATACATACAACCTCAGTGTGATATGTACAACCTCAGTGTGATTTCTACAATCTCAGTGTGATACGTACAACCTCAGTGTGATACTTACAACCTCAGAGTGAAATGTACAACCTCAGTGTGATATGTACAACCTCAGTGTGATTTCTACAATCTCAGTGTGATACGTACAACCTCAGTGTGATTACTACAATCTCAGTGTGATACGTACAACCTCAGTGTGATACGTACAACCTCAGTGTGATACGTACAACCTCAGTGTGATACGTACAACCTCAGTGTGATAAGTACAACCTCAGTGTGATATGTACAACCTCAGTGTGATTACTACAATCTCAGTGTGATACGTACAACCTCAGTGTGATACTTACAACCTCAGAGTGAAATGTACAACCTCAGTGTGATACGTACAACCTCAGTGTGATATGTACAACCTCAGTGTGATACGTACAACCTCAGTGTGATACGTACAACCTCAGTGTGATACGTACAACCTCAGTGTAATACGTACAACCTCAGTGTGATATGTACAATCTCAGTGTGATACGTACAACCTCAGTGTGATACGTACAACCTCAGTGTGATACGTACAACCTCAGTGTGATACGTACAACATCAGCGTGATATGTACAACCTCAGTGTGATTACTACAATCTCAGTGTGATACGTACAACCTCAGTGTGATACGTACAACCTCAGAGTGAAATGTACAACCTCAGTGTGATACGTACAACCTCAGTGTGATACGTACAACCTCAGTGTGATACGTACAACCTCATTGTGATATGTACAACCTCAGTGTGATACGTACAACCTCAGAGTGAAATGTACAACCCTCAGTGTGATACGTACAACCTCAGTGTGATATGTACAACCTCAGTGTGATTACTACAATCTCAGTGTGAAATGTACAACTTCAGTGTGATACGTACAACCTCTGAGTGAAATGTACAACCTCAGTGTGATACGTACAACCTCAGTGTGATACGTACAACCTCAGAGTGAAACGTACAACCTCAGTGTGATACGTACAAACTCAGTGTGATACGTACAAACTCAGTATGATACGTACAACCTCAGTGTGATATGTACAACCTCAGTGTGATACGTACAACCTCAGTGTGATACGTACAACCTCAGAGTGAAATGTACAATCTCAGTGTGAAACGTACAACCTCAGTGTGATACGTACAACCTCAGAGTGAAATGTACAACCTCAGTGTGATATGTACAACCTCAGTGTGATACGTACAACCTCAGTGTGATATGTACAACCTCAGAGTGAAATGTACAACCTCAGTGTGATACGTACAATCTCAGTGTGATACGTACAACCTCAGTGTGATACGTACAACCTCAGTGTGATTACTACAATCTCAGTGTGATACGTACAAACTCAGTGTGATACGTACAACCTCAGTGTGATACGTACAACCTCAGTGTGATACGTACAACCTCAGAGTGAAATGTACAACCTCAGTGTGATACGTACAACCTCAGTGTGATACGTACAACCTCAGTGTGATACGTACAACCTCAGTGTGATACGTACAACCTCAGTGTGATATGTACAACCTCAGTGTGATTACTACAATCTCAGTGTGATATGTACAACCTCAGTGTGATACGTACAACCTCAGAGCGAAATGTACAACCTCAGTGTGATACGTACAACCTCAGTGTGATACGTACAACCTCAGTGTGATACGTACAACCTCAGTGTGATATGTACAACCTCAGTGTGATTACTACAATCTCAGTGTGATACGTACAACCTCAGTGTGATACGTACAACCTCAGAGTGAAATGTACAACCTCAGTGTGATATGTACAACCTCAGTGTGATACGTACAACCTCAGTGTGATACGTACAACCTCAGTGTGATACGTACAACCTCAGTGTGATACATACAACCTCAGTGTGATACGTACAATCTCAGTGTGATACGTACAACCTCAGTGTGATACGTACAATCTCAGTGTGATACGTACAACCTCAGTGTGATACGTACAACCTCAGTGTGATACGTACAACCTCAGTGTGATACATACAACCTCAGTGTGATACGTACAATCTCAGTGTGATTCGTACAACCTCAGTATGATACATACAACCTCAGTGTGATCACTACAATCTCAGTGTGATATGTACAACCTCAGTGTGATACATACAAACTCAGTGTGATATGTACAACCTCAGTGTGATATGTACAACCTCAGTGTGATATCTACAACCTCAGCGTGATATGTACAACCTCAGTGTGATACGTACAACCTCAGTGTGATACGTACAACCTCGGTGTGATACGTACAACATCGGTGTGATACATACAACCTCAGTGTGATACGAACAACCTCAGTGTGATACGTACAACCTCAGTGTGATACATACAACCTCAGTGTGATACATACAACCTCAGTGTGATATGTACAACCTCAGTGTGATATGTACAACCTCAGTGTGATACGTACAACCTCAGTGTGATACGTACAACCTCAGTGTGATACGTACAACATCGGTGTGATACGTACAACCTCAGTGTGATACGAACAACCTCAGTGTGATATGTACAACATCCGTGTACAAATAATGTACTTTTTATTATGAAATATATATTTCTATATGTATCTGATAATATTAATGTAAAGTAAATATCTATACCTAGATGTCTATAGGAACAGATAGGTACACACACATATATATATATATATATATATAAAGATGTATTTACAATAAAAAGTACATTGTTCTGTATGTAAAGAACATTGGAATTTGAACTATTAACTCCTGTCGGATTAGCGCACAAGTATAGGTGTTTTATTTCAGTTTGCGCTCTCCTTTGACTTCTATGGGAAGAATTTAACACGGTCACAATATTTGATTAGCACCCATCTGGTTTCGCTCTTGTGCTAACTTTTTATTTTCAACTTGTAATACGACTACAACCCGACGCACAAAAAGCCTCAGTCTAGCAAAGTAAATACGTGACCAGGAGTGCAAAATAGCGCTCCTCTTGTAAAATATCCCGAAAGCAGGTTTTTTCCCACTAGAATGGCCTTAAACAAATACAGGAAGGCAGTTGGTAAATACATAGGGATATTCTAGGACAGCAAAATGATAAACTAGTTTAAGAAAGGATCGAATTCTAGGAATTTGCAGAAATTTAGCAGGAAACAAAATGGTAAATGAATTGTTTGTATAAGAAAGTGAAGTATATAAGGAGATGCTACAATGACTTAGCTAATCTGGCCTTTTGCCAGATTCACAAGCAACTTTACCCCAACTACGCCTGACTTGCTTTGTCAATAAGAGTAGACAAAACTACTGCCAGCACTGCACAACAGAAATTTCCATTTAATTAACGTAAAAAAAACAAAACTGCTTGTTACAGATTTCCACATGATTGGGTTTATCTTACCATTGTAATAAAAAGTATTTTACCTCCTCTGAGTTAAAGCCACATGCTCGGAAAGATGTAAGTTCGCCATCTAGTGGTATGACTGTAAAATTGTAATCATCTACAGTAAGTCATTTATTTTTACCTTACCTGCAAGCACCAATAAAAAATATAAATGATCAAACTGGCACAGTGGTAACCTTTACAAAAACATGAAATATGTGGGACTCTCAGGAAAATGCAATACAAAATGGGAAATGTAACACTGAACTTCATAAAAAAAAAGATTTATCTCCTTCATAATTTAAGATGAGCAACTAATATGACTTTAGGTTAATCAGTATTTCCTATACATCTTTTCAAACACTGAATTTAGTAAGTTTAATTTAAACTGCAATTCTACATATTTTGTAATTTTATCAACTGAGCAAGCTGACAACTGCTTGGCTCCATTGTCACAAATGTATAAACCATTTACAAGGCAACACGAGCCACTTACTGGCCCTCTGTGCCATATCCAAAGGTCATGTGGTATCTGCTTTGATTGTTCTCCAGAGACACTAGAAAGCCGGCGACCGTGACACAATGAAAGTTTGACAAGACATTCTTTCTGGACAAGCACCCAAAAAAAGAAATTCAGTTCCTTGGACACACATCCTGGTCTGAAAATAAGAATGCCAAAGTATATGCCAAAAAATTCAGGCTTTTATTAGTGCTCAAGATAAAAGTAGGTATAATGCAATTTAGGTCATATATATATCTAAAACAGTTTGCACCACTCCCTTCATTCAAATGTACTCATTCGCATATCCTGATTAATACAATCTCTATCAGAAGATACTGTGCTTGGGGGGATCAAATTATTAAATATTAACACTAAGGAGAAAATATGTAGGCCCAAACGGACCAACACCAAAGTATAAGGTCACCTCTTAACTAACTAGTACACTAGATGAAAGACAGCTTGCAGTGAAGCATCCAAATATAACACACAGAAAAACTGAACAAATCTCATAACACCTTAACATAGGTTCTGGTTAAAGGGACAGTCTAGGCCAAAATTAAAATTGCATGCTCTATCTGAATCATGAAAGTTTAACAGTTTTCCAATTTACTTTTATCACCAATTTTGCTTTGTTCTCTTGGTATTCTTAGTTGAAAGCTTAATCTAGGAGGTTCATATGCTAATTTCTTAGACCTTGATGGCCACCTCTTTTCAGAATGCATTTGAACAGTTTTTCACCACTAGAGGGTGTTTGTTCACGTATTTCATATAGATTACACTGTGCTCATGCACGTGAAGATTGGCTAAACTGTAAGTCTGTCAAAAGAACTGAAATAAAGGGGCAGTTTGCAGAGGCTTAGCTACAAGATAATCACAGAGGTTAAAAGTATATTAATATAACTGTGTTGGTTACAACAAAACTGGGGAATGAGTAATAAAGGATTATCTATCTTTTAAAACAATAAAAATTCTGGTGTAGACTGTCCCTTTAAGTACTAAGTGATACTTATACAAGTAAATTCAAATGATCTTCAGATAACAAAACTTTAGTTTAATTATCTGAAGATCTCTTGAATTCACTCTTATACAATGTATCTGTGTATTCTTAGGTGAAATAAAGTATCACTTAGTACATAACCAGAACCTATGTTAAAGTGTTATGAGTCAGTTTTTCTGTATGTTATATTTGCATGCTTCAGTACAAGCTCTCTTTCATCTAGTGTACTAGTTAGTTAAGAGGTGACCTTACACTCTGGTGCTGGATAAAGGGAACTTAGTGTTAATATAAATACATATACTGTACATGTGAAACACAACAAGGGCAAAAAGCTTACTTCTAGCGCAGTTAAAGCTTGTGTGGGAGCGTTAAATAGCGATCCACTTGTAATCTGGCCCATTATTGTTTTTTTAGTTCTCAAAACTGTGAATTTGTGTCTGCAGAAATAACAGGCCCCTACTTCACAGTATTTTTTTTTTTATAAAATAAACAAACATAGTTGAGAAATAAACCTTAGCGGGACATAATCATGAAAGAAAACTTTTCGGTTTCAGATACAATTTTTAGATTTCCGATTTCCTTCTTTTATCAAATTTGCTTAATTCTTTCAGTGTCCTCTGTTGAAGGGGAGCAATGCTCTACTGGGGCCTAACTGAATACATTGGGTGAAATGACAAGCAGCGAGCTCACAGTAGTGCATTGCTTCTGATCATACCTATGTATGCTCTTCAACATCGTATACCAAGAGTGCAAAGCAAATTAGATAAGAGAAATACATTGGTAATTGTTAAACATTGCATGTTCTTTCTGAATTATTAAAGTTTAATTTTGACTTTACTGTCCCTTTAATGCCAGTGCTCACCTGCACATCTACGTACACAGAATCAACCCCGTACTAGGTTTCAAGAAGCTCACTGAATAGAAGATTGTTTGGAGTGAAACATATCTGCACAAGGACCTAAGTGTGAGGAGGGAGCAGCAGCATTAACATTGAAATAAAATGTTATTGTTTTAGTTAAATATTAAGGTAATGGCTCTTTTTCTTTACATAAATAAAACTATTTAAATTGTTATTATTAAGATAATCATTATTTTTCTCTTTCCAATAAAGTACCGATGAAAAGTTGATTAAATATAAAGATAGTTCACCTCCCAATAATTTCATTCATTTCATTGATCTATCTATGAAAATCTAATGATATATAACCAAATCAGAAATGATCTAACTGGAAAAATAATCTAAAAACATATTATTCTTAAAAGGAAAACCATGATTTCTATTGATTTAAATCGGTCTTACTGACTAGTAAGTATATTGCCAGTTAATGAAAACACTTCCTCACGTTGCACAGGGGCTGGCGGATAAGAAAAGAGTCCTAAGCTACTGTACCCAGGGCAGGCTACACAGTCATCTTGTCATCCCAATAGCCTAGACTTCTCTACATTGGCTGCTCCGTCTGTGACTACAATGCCCATATCCATTGTGAGGGATACCGGCTAACCCGACTGGGTAGCTCCGCCAAAGGGTCCTGCTTCCTCCCTGGAGCCTGCAGCTGTATAGCTGGAAAGTGATTATAGCCAGAGTCCACCCAAATAACCAGACAAGACCAGTATTCAGGTGAAACAAGAACAGCCTTTATTGGGAAACACACTCTGCTTATATACTCACAGAAACGGTCTTATCTGGCTCCCAGATCTCCCACCATTCCCGCCCCTTCAAACAGTCCGGTGCCTCCATAGGAGCCACAGTCCTATAGAGTCCCCACAGTACTTAGGTTGCGGTTTCGGGGTGATCCCGAGGGAGCAGCGGCACTTCCAGGGTGTCATTGGAAAGCTCTCGGTCCCCAGACACTACAGTCCAAAAAGGCATGATCCGTTACTGGGAACTGGAGTCCCTACAGCCTGGTAAAGATATGGAGGTGGGGGTGTCCAAAATCTCCGGTTCCCAAGGGAGCTCCCTTCTGACAATCACTGCAACTCTGGTCCTCCCTAGGGGCTACCAATACCCAAAAGAGTGGAGCTCTGAGACAAAGGGCCGCTGGAGCAACCTGGGGTAAAGTTAGCGGGTGTCCGGCGTGATGTGGCCGAGCAGCAGTCCCAGGAGCCCGGCCAGCCGGAGAGGGGTTAGACGGGTGTCCGGGGTGATGCGGCCGGCCGTCAGTTCCAGGAGCTCAGCCAGCCGAGAAGGGTTTTCCTGGTCAGGAATCAGCTCTTTTGTGAGGAGGTACAAACAATAAAGTAGCAATATTAAGGGTCTGGGAGATCTCGTAAGCCCTGAAAAGGCCAAATCCGCTGTAAAAGGGAGTGAGCTGGGCAGTAGGGGGTTGACCTTGGCAATCTGGTATACATGACAGTGCTCCCCCTTCTAGTCCTACAGACCCGGATGTCCAGTGGTGGCCCTCAAATTGTAGGTTGTTTGGAGAGGTCATTCCACCCCTTACAATATCTCACACCAGAAAACACCAAAACACATAATCCATATGCACATGCTCAGGTGTCTTCAGGAATCACTGTTGCTGAGACGTCACCACACACCTCCTTTGACCCATTGGTGCCTGGTTCAACATCGAGGCTCCTGCTTCCGGATTGGTGCTTCGACTCCACTTAACCGGCCCAGTAGCGTATCTGTGAGTCTATCGGGTGACCCAATTGGTCCCGATCTGTTGTGTCTGGCACTCCGGCTATGCCGCTGCTTTTGTGAGTAGCCACAATTGTTCTGTGTCTTTTATCGTGCAGACAATACTGTTCTATGTGGCGCCTCTTCTTTCTGCCCCTGCAGGATCTCCTTTATACTGTACTTTACCCCCTCCCTGGGTTTGTGGCATCACTGTTGCTCCCTGCTGGTATTCATCCCCTGCACCCTGGGGTGCAGGGATATCCATATAAGGCCTAGTCTTGTCACTCCCTAAAACAGGGTTCCAGCTTATGCCCCAGAACAGGTGTCCACCCACAAGCATCACTAACAGAGTGGACTCCTGACTTTCCCATGAAAGGCATCGGCTGCTGGAGAGAAGGCAGGGTAGCTGGGGCTGTTGCAGCCCAAGGTTGGGGACCATGCCAGACTGCCCTGCATTCCTGGGGTTCACAGGTGGGGGCTGTGGTCTCACTTCCCCCCACTGGAAAATCCTCCTGGACGGGGAGAGGGCAGTGATTAGTACCCACCTGCCAGCTCCACTACTGGGTGAAGACAGGGGACCACCTCAGCCTCTTCCAGGACAACAGGGACAAACTCCGGCCCTCCAGTATCCACCGCTCCTTCAGGATAATCCAGTGGTGGTGGTGGAGGGCAGTGATCAATCTCCTTCTCAGGGCTCAGCTCCAGCCCTTCTGCTGGGGGAATGTCAAGGGCACCCTTGGTTGCCTCCCCAGCCACCGGGACCCTAATTCTGCCCCAGGGTCCTTCACCTCCCGGACTTGGGGAAACGGAGCAACTCAGCCTTCAGGGCATAAGCCCTCTACACATTCTCGGGGCACCCGCCTCCCAAAAGACAGAATCCTTTCAAGTTCCAGGGTCCATAGTCGGTGGGGAGCAGGATGGCCTGCGTTCCTCTCTGAAAATAACAGAGGCTCCTGTAACATCTCTCCCACTGGTATGGCTTTGAGTTAGCCAGATGGCCCAGCACCAAACTCCATTTTACTTTGGTTGTTGACCACTGATGCCAGGGGATGAGGATGCTGACCCTTTGTTCCTGGATCACGCCAAGCCGCTGGGGAGAGAGACTAGCTGCCTCCTCTCCCGGGAAGGGGTTCTGGCGCTGGGGAAAGAGGTCAGCTAACTCCTCTCCCTGGAAACTGATCTGCTGCGGAAAGGGGTTCTGTGGCTGGGGAGGGAGGTCGGTTACCTCCTCTCCTTGGGGATGGCTCTGCCGTTGGGGAGAGAGACAGGCTGTCTCCTCTCCCAGGAACTGGCTCTGCTTCTGGGGAGAGAGACTGGCTGTCTCCTCTCCCTGGAAGGGGTTCTGTTGCTGGGGAGGGAGGTCGGCTACCTCCGGTCCATGGGGATGGCTCAGCAGCTGGGGAGAGAGAATGACTGTCTTTTCTCCCTGGAAGGTGTTCTGTCGCTAGGGAGGGAGTTTGGCTTCCTGTGCTACCTGGGGATGGCTCTGCCACTGGGGAGAGAGACCGTCTGTCTCCTCTCCCAGGAAGGGGTTATGTTGCTGGGGAGGGAGGTCGGCTACCTCCGCTCCCTGGGGATGGTTTTGCCGCTGGAGAGAGAGACCAGCTGTCTCTTCTCCCTGGAACTGGCTCTGCCACTGGGGAGAGAGACCGGTTGTCTCCTCTCCTGGGAAGAGGTTCTGTTGCTGGGGAGGGAGGTTGTTTACCTCCGCTCCCTGGGGATGGCTCTGCCGCTGTGGAGAGAGACTGACTGTCTCTTCTCCCTGGAACTGGCTCTGCCGCTTGGGGGATGAGACGATTTCTCCATCCCTTGAATACGCGAACAGCTGCCAGGTAGATGCATTCCTTCATCCCATCTCAACCTGTGCAGAACCAGGTTTGCAGAGATGTTCCAGTATTTGCTGCCTACGTCATAGGAGCTCTTCTTCTGTAGCTGCGTGTAGAGGGGGGTAGAGCCGTCCTCTCCCTTGTTTCCCGAGGCTGCTGCAGGTGCTGGGCCGAGGCCAGCGGTGCTCTGCCCTGTTGCCATCTCTTCGGCTAGAGGCTCCCCTGTCTGGTCTTCCTCAGAGGAAAAGTCAATTAAATCCACAATCTCTGGGTCCTGGGTCTGGGGAAAGAGGATGACTACCTCCTCTTCCTGGGATTCAAGAGATGTCACAGGTGTAGGGCAGAAGTCAACGTCTCTCTGCCCTGTTGCCAACTCTTCTGCTGGGATGGCTCCCTTGTCCAAGACCATAAGCTTGGGCCAGGCTGCTGATCAAGATCTAGCAGGTCTTGGTAGCTCATTCCTGGGTTGCCACTCCTCTGAGGAAAAGTCAATTAGATCCAAAATCTCTGGGTCCTGGATCCGGGGAAAGAGATCGACAACCTTCTCTCCCTGGGACTCCAGAGATATCACAGGTGTAGAGCAGAAGTCAGCGGCTCTCTGCCCTGTTGCCAGTGCTTCTGCTGAGGTGGATCCCTTGTCCAAGACCATAAACTCTGGCCCAGGCTGATGATCAAGATCTAGCAGCTTTTGGTAGCTCATTCCTGGTGGACCCTCGTCTGAGGAAAAGTCCAATACATTCATGATCGCTGTACCATAGCTCCCTGCAGACTCTATGGCATGCTGCTGAATGAGATCTAGCAGCCTCGTTATGCCTTTTCCAGCACTCATTTATGGGCAGCTGGTAATCCAGATTGTCTTGCAGCCAGGGTACCCCCGAGAGATTCAGCAGTCTCTCTCTGTACCCACTAATGTCCTACGATCTCCACTCCACTTCACTTACCAAGTCTGGGTCCCCTGCCAGCTTTATAAATAGTAATCCAGGGCCGTCGAAGCCAAAACCCCATCTGTAGGATCATCTGTCTCTATATCTGGATATACCTGGGCCGCATACCACCGTGGTGCCCGGTACCCTTTCTCTACCTCCATCTCTGTCTGGACCAGTTTATCTAATTCAGATTCATTCCCCCTGGGCTGCTCTCCCAGGAAAAGCTCTTGTGAGTTCAGCTGGAGCTAGTACCTTTCCTCGGCGGTGGGGAGGAACTTTCCATAACAGTCCTGCTCCTGTTTAAAAGCCTCCCACCAGAGTTGCTGGCGAATAACTCCCAGTAATTCTAGTACTGACAGCGATTGCACTACTAGTGGAACTTACAACAAGGGTAGTGGGTGAGGATGTTGTAGGAATTGGTTGCTCTAAACAGGGGATACTTGTGGTGAAAGAGGGAATACATGTAGAGACTGCTGGCCTAAAAGTGGGGAGGAAGTTGTGCTACTACATGCAGGGACTCTGTGGTGGTGTGCAGTATTGTTGAGTTTTCGGAAGACCATGGATTGTTTGATATTAAACTCTATTGGAGGTATAACACACAGTACTGTGTTTGATGTGCTCGGTGTGCCTTATAGAAGCTGTCAACATATTACTGCGTAGCTCATAATAAATTATGTATAATCTGTTGTTGATCATTGAATCTTTTGTGTCGTCATTTCTCTAAGAGAGTTATCCATTGATGAGGCATACTGTATATAAAAACTATATAAATGTGTTTATACGTGTCTACATCATAGAACCACTGAGTGAGACAGATTAGGTTGGAATCATAACTAGGATTCTTTGTATAAGAGGGAAGGTTATAATGTTGCCACATTGTAGATCGTTGGAATATAGTAAATTATATTGCTTCCGCAATGCAGATTCTTCATATGTGCATGAGCAATACTGTAGGGTCTTTGAAGTACCAGTGATTGGTCTATATTGGGCTGCATCACAAACTTAATATATAATGGTATCGTTCATGCACAAGAAAATATTGTATAAAGGATGTCATTATATTAGAGTTTAATAATGAAAATGTGTGTAATCTGTGTGCTGATACACTAGCGTTAACTGTCAAGGTGAATTTACGTAGTGAAATCTCCTGATGAGTAATTTAGTAAGGACTGTTTTTACGCATGCGTTCCAGCATTACAGATACCGAGGGAAGTGTATAAAACTTGGATTGTATCACATTTAGCTTACTCACCTGATGAAACAGTAAATAATACTGAGAAACGCGTTGTGAGTTTTAACTTTGCTTTATATATATATATATATATATATATATATATATATATATATATATATATATATATATATATATATATATATATATATATTATATATCTCATGGTGAAGATTTGAGTTGTTGTTGCTAGTTTACAAAAAAATATATATTATAGTGCGTGAGAGACTACAGGCTCCAAAGTAAATCCCCTATAATCTAAAAATAGAAAATGAAATATATAGATAGGATGCGTCTAAGAAAGGCTAAAGTGATTCAATACATATATGGCTTATAGTGAATCTATACATATATAGATTCAAAATATAACAATTTATTCAGAATGTGAAAACAGATAAAAATAAATAAACATAAATTAATATGAAAAAAATAACAAAAGGGTACCCTGATGTATAAAAATAGTGTCCCAAAAAGTGAGATTTATGAAAGGTCCTGGTGGTTAAAAAATGAAGAAAGGATGAAGAGGGTGTCCAAATAAGAAATAATAGTATAAAATATCTCAATAGTAGAGAGTGATGATCCAAAAAGGTATGAAAGTGAGTCTTGACCCCCCCCAAAAAATATATAGGGGGACATAAAACATGGTGATTAACCCCTTTATGCCAGACAGGACAACAACACTGAGGTGAAAATGATAATTAACCCCTTTATGCCAGACAGGGCAACAACACTGAGGTGAAAATGGTGATTAACCCATTTATGCCAAACAGGACAACAACCCTGAGGTGAAAATGGTAATTAGCCAATTTATGCCAGACAGGACAACAACACTGAGATGAAAATGATAATTGACCCCTTTATGCCAGACAGGACAACACTGAGGTGAAAATGGTAATTAACCCCTTTATGTCAGACAGGACAACAACACTGAGGTGACAATGGTGATTAACCCCTTTATGCCAGACAGGACAACACTGAGGTGAAAATGGTAATTAACCCCTTTATGCCAGACAGTACAACACTGAGGTGAAAATGGTAATTAACCCCTTTATAAAAGACAGGACAACACTGAGGTGAAAATGGTAATTAACCCCTTTATGCCAGACAGTACAACAACCCTGAGGTGAAAATGGTAATTAACCCCTTAACCCCTTTATGCCAGACAGTACAACAACCCTGAGGTGAAAATGGTGATTAACCCCTTTATGCCAGACAGGACAATAACACTGAGGTGAAAATGGTAATTAGCCTCTTTATGCCAGACAGGGGAACAACTCTGAGGTGAAAATGGTGATTAACCTCTTTATGCCAGACAGGGGAACAACACTGATGTGAAAATGGTAATTAGCCCTTTTATGCCAGACAGGACAACAACCCTGAGGTGAAAATGGTAATTAACCCCTTTATGCCAGACAGGACAACAACCCTTAGGTGAAAATTGTAATTAACCCCTTTATGCCAGACAGGACGACAACCCTGAGGTGAAAATGGTAATTAACCCCTTTATGCCAGACAGGACAATATCACTGAGGTGAAAATGGTGATTAGCCTCTTTATGCCAGACAGGGGAACAACTCTGAGGTGAAAATGGTGATTAACCCCTTTATGTCATACAGGGGAACAACTCTGAGGTGACAATGATGATTAACCCCTTTATGCCAGACAGGACAACAACACTGAGGTGAAAATGGTAATTAACCCCTTTATGTCATACAGGGGAACAACTCTGAGGTGAAAATAGTGATTAACCTCTTTATGCCAGACAGGGAAACAACTCTGAGTTGAAAATGGTGATTAACCCCTTTATGCCAGACAGGGAAACAACTCTGAGGTGAAAATGGTGATTAACCCCCTGGTGCTTTGAGGGTTCTATAACGTCCCAGTAACTAAAGCATGGTAATTAGCCAATTTATGCCAGACAGGACAACAACACTGAGATGAAAATGATAATTGACCCCTTTATGCCAGACAGGACAACACTGAGGTGAAAATGGTAATTAACCCCTTTATGCCAGACAGGACAACACTGAGGTAAAAATGGTAATTAACCCCTTTATGCCAGACAGGACAACACTGAGGTGAAAATGGTAATTAACCCCTTTATGCCAGACAGAACAACAGCCCTGAGGTGAAAATGGTAATTAACCCCTTTATGCCAGACAGAACAACAACACTGAGGTGAAAATGGTGATTAACCCCTTTATGTCATACAGGGGAACAACTCTGAGGTGAAAATGGTAATTAACCCCTTTATGCCAGACAGGAGGACAACTCTGAGGTGAAAATGGTAATTAACCCCTTTATGCCAGACAGGAGGACAACTCTGAGGTGAAAATGGTAATTAACCCCTTTATGCCAGACAGGAGGACAACTCTGAGGTGAAAATGGTAATTAACCCCTTTATGCCAGACAGGAGGACAACTCTGAGGTGAAAATGGTGATTAACCCCTTTATGTCATACAGGGGAACAACTCTGTGGTGAAAATTGTGATTAACCCCTTTATGCCAGACAGGGAAACAACTCTGAGGTGAAAATGGTAATTATTATCTTGTCTAAATGGGTTAATATCTCATGAGCTACAGTACTAGTAGGGGGTAAGGCTGTCAGCCCCTTACAAGCTAAAGCAGCTGGCAGTGATGTATATGAGGCACCGCTGCGGTGTAATACACAGGATGGAGCTGTATATAAGGCACGGCTGCGGTGCAATACACAGGATGGAGCTGTATATAAGGCACGGCTGCGGTGCAATACACAGGATGGAGCTGTATAGCTAAAGCTGTTTAAGAGGCTACTCTATACCATAATGCAGGAATATTATAGCCAAAATGCTATCCTGCATGAAGTAAAGCAAGATCCAGGCCAAAAATAATGCCTGTCTGTACTTCCTAGTCATACCCATATAATTCCCCTAAAGGTGTATTACCGGCAATGTCACCAGGGGTCGGGGGGTGTTAAATTCTTAGAAAAATAAACCAAGTAGTACTACAAAATGAAAAAAAAACTATGCTGCTCACTCAGCCTGTATTACTAAATGTAAACTTTGAAGGACATGAACGTTAAGCTAAGCAGGGCTGTATGTAACAAAGTACCAGCATCCAACTATGCTGGAAAGTCACAGTCCCGTCATTTTGAATAATGTGTCTGGGTTTCAGGTGGGCTGAAACCCGGACACATGATTTGAAACTTGAAGGTGGCAACCCTACTGGGACAGAATGAACAACTGGGTGGGACACTGTCAAAGGCACGGCTGCGGTGCAATACACAGGATGGAGCTGTATATAAGGCACGGCTGCGGTGCAATACACAGGATGGAGCTGTATATAAGGCACGGCTGCGGTGCAATACACAGGATAGACAACCAGCACTTACAGACATGCCGCCAGAAACGCACTACACTGTTTGTCACAAAGCTTCGCGTTGCATGAGTCGCAGCAAGTTTGTCCCTCGCCGGCTGCCGTGCGTTGCGCTGTCAACCGGACCCAAACATTCCCCTGCGCGTGTCTGGTGGTGACGGACAGGTGGTAACAGGCACAGTGAGGGACAGGTAGTGACAGTGAGGGACAGGTAGTGACAGTGAGGGTCAGATGGTAACAGGCACAGTGAGGGACAGGTAGTGACAGTGAGGGAGTGGGACAGGTAGTGACAGTGACGGACAGGTGGTAACAGGCACAGTGAGGGACAGGTAGTGACAGTGAGGGACAGGTAGTGACAGTGAGGGACAGATGGTAACAGGCACAGTGGGGAAAAGGTAGTGACAGTGACGGACAGGTGGTAACAGGCACAGTGAGGGACAGGTAGTGACAGTGAGGGACAGGTGGCAACAGGCACAGTGAGGGACAGGTAGTGACAGTGAGGGACAGATGGTAACAGGCACAGTGAGGGACAGGTAGTGACAGTGAGGGACAGATGGTAACAGGCACAGCGAGGGACAGGTAGTGACAGTGACGGACAGGTGGTAACAGGCACAGTGAGGGACAGGTAGTGACAGTGAGGGACAGGTGGCAACAGGCACAGTGAGGGACAGGTAGTGACAGTGAGTGCCAGGTGGTAACAGGCACAGTGAGGGACAGGTAGTGACAGTGAGGGACAGATGGTAACAGGCACAGTGAGGGACAGGTAGTGACAGTGACGGACAGGTGGTAACAGGCACAGTGAGGGACAGGTAGTGACAGTGAGGGACAGGTGGCAACAGGCACAGTGAGGGACAGGTAGTGACAGTGAGGGACAGGCAGGGAGGGGGCTGGCTAGGTGAGGGGCAGGTAGTGAGGGATCACTGACTAAGCAAGGGGCAGGTAGCGAGGGGGCACTGTCTAAGTGAGGGACAGGTAGGGAGGGGGCTGGCTAGGTGAGGGACAGGTAGTGAGGGATCACTGGCTAAGTGAGGGGGCACTGGCTAAGTGAGGGGCAGGTAGTGAGGGGCACTGGCTAAGTGAGGGGCACTGGCTAAGGGAGGGGCAGGTACGGAGGGGGCACTGGCTAAGTGAGGGGCAGGTAGGGAGGGGGCACTGGCTAAGTGAGGGGAAGGTAGTGAGGGGACTGGCTAAGTGACAGGCAGATAGTGAGTGGGCACTGGCTAAGCGAGGGGCAGGTAGTGAGGGGCACTGGCTAAGTGAGGGGCAGATAGGGTGACTGGCTGAGTGAGAGGCAGGTAGTGAGGGGGATGCTGGCTATTTGAGAGGCAAGTAGTGAGGGGGCACTGGTTAAATGAGAGGCAGGTAGTGAGGGGGCACTGGCTAAGTGAGGGGTAAGTAGTGAGGGGGCACTGGTTAAGAGAGGGGCAGTTAGTAAAGGAGATGCTGGCTAAGTGAGGAGCAGTTAGTAAAGGAGATGCTGGCTAAGTGAGGTGTAGGTAGTGAGGGCGCACTGGTTAAATAAGAGGCAGGTAGGGAGGGGGCACTGGCTATGCGAGGGGTAAGTAATGAGGGGGACTGGCTAAGTGAGGGGGACTGGGGTATACAGGACAGATAATATGGACAGATAGTTAGAGGGGCAGTTCATTGGTGGACATCTGGAGTTGGGAGTGCACTGAATGCAGAACAAGTGTTGATGACTGAGGGGATGGAACTTAATGTGTTTCTGTAACAGATAGATGAAAGATAGGACAGAATTACAATACATACATAAATCAGTGACACTCTGGAGACCAGGCAACCTTAATCACAAGCTCTTGCTGGGGTCAGAGTGTGATGTCACTGTCAGAGTAGGCACCAAGGACAGGAGCAGGATGATTGAGCCACATGAGGAGCGAGAGCAGCTGGCGTCTAGGTCTGAGGATCTGACCCCTACACATAACGTGTCTTCAGCCTCTTGTTTCGCATGTAATTTGTCCCATACCAAGCAGACTGGCAGAAGGGCTGTCAGATATACTAATAAAATGAGGCATCCAGAAAAAAAGAGAGAAAGACAAAAAAAAGTTGACAGAAAGCAAAGGCAGGTCACAGTCGATAGTTTTAAGGCAAAAACATCTTTAGAGGCTTTGAGGATGAGCATCAAACAGCTGAGATGGAAAGAAGTAAGTGACCCTCTCTGTGTGATGCATTCTTATGCATGTTGTGCCCCCTCTTCCTTTATTCATAGCATGATCTCCTTTTTATTGTATTACCGGTGCCATACTCAGAATCCCCTGTCCGGCATGGCTAATAAATTACTTATGTTCCTAGACACATGCAGCCAGAAGTTACACCATTGGCACCCAAGGACATGTTAATTATATGCTTCACCCACTTGTTCCCAGTGACATCACACTAACAATCACTAGCCCCTGGATGCTTGAATGGACATAAAGGATATGGTGTAGGTATTTTACTTTCCTCTCATTGCACCTTTCAACAAATACAACTCATCTCTTCCCTCACATTTTCCTCATTCGAACCCCACATGATTTGCTTATTCTCTTCCCTCTCTATACGTGTTGTAGTCATATACCGCCCCTGGCTCCTCAACTCAATTTCTAGATCACTTTAATGCCTAGCTACCTTATTTCCTTTCCTCAGACACCCCTGCCCTCATTCTTGGTGACTTCAACATCTCTTTTGACAATCCAACTGCCTCCTCTGCAAAACAACTTCTGCAACTCACTTCCTCTTTGGTCTGTCACAATAGACTGACTCTTCCACTCACAAAGATGGTCACTCCCTTGATCTGATCTTTAGCTATCAATGCACTATTTCAAACTTCACAAACTCCCCTTTTCCTCTTTCTGACCATCATCTCCTTACTTGCAACATCTCATCCCTCCCTTCAACTCTCCCTCCTTCTACCCCTCACACCAAACCTCACAGAAGCATTATGTCAGTAGATCAGCAACAGCTCGCTAGTTCTCTTGAACCTCTCATCCATCCCCTCATTTTCCTGCCCTGACCAATCTATCTACCACTATAATTCCACCCTTACATTGGTTCTTGACAATCTGGCCCCTCCTATCATAACTCGGAAATCACCCTCAGTCCTGGCATACTCCTCTGACACGGTACCTACGCAGATGTTCCCGTACTGCTGAGCGGCACTGGGGAAAATCTCGGAGTTCAGCTGACTTCACTACAAGTTCATCTTGGGCTTCTACTACTCTGCTCTTAAAGTGAAGGTAAAGTTGCGGCTCTCGGATCATTCATATATGTAGCCTATGCGTTAATAAACAAAAAAAAAAAATGTAATTATATTTTTTATATATTACTTTTGCTATTGACAACACCGTTGCTCCACCCTCGATTTGACTTCCTGGTCAGTGCTCTATCCCATGTAGATATGGGATATGTGACACAAAGCCGGGCATTCCGCTGGAATCTAGGATTTAAAGGGACATGAAACCCACATTTTTTATTTTATGATTTAGAAAGAGAAATCAATTTTAAACATCTTTCTAATTTACTTCTATTATCTAATTTGTTTTATTATCTTGATATTATTTGCTGAAAAGCATATCTAGATATGCTCAGTAGCTGCTGATTGGTTTCTGCACATAGAAGCCTCGTGTGATTGGCTCACCCATGTGCATTGCTTTTTCTTCAACTAAGGATATCTAAAAAATGAAGCAAAATAAATAATAGAAGTAAATTGTAATGTTGTTTAAATTTGTATTCTCTATCTGAATCATGAAAGAAAGATTTTGGGTTTAGTGGCCCTTTAAGGTTTGCAGTGTCATTATATTGTTTATTTTTCAAAATGAAACAAAATTATGAATTAAACTTATGTTTATTTTGATTGATCTGTCAAATCCTGCTTTTCATATGGCACAACTTTACCTTCACTTTAATCTTTATAAGCAACACTACTTCTCTACTCTTATCTCCACCCTTTCTTCAAACCCAAATGTCTGTTCTCCACTTTCAACACTCTACTCTGTCCACCCCAACCTCCTAATACAACTTCTCTGTCGGCTCAAGATTTTGCCAGCCACTTCAATAACGAAATCAACTCTCAACATGCTTCCAGTCTCTCACCCCCTCAAAAGCTTGCAATTAACCAACCCCCACATAGCCATATATTTAGCTCTTTCGCCCCTGTTACTGAGGAAGAAGTTTCTGCACTTATACTGCGCTCTCACCTCACTCCCTGTCTCCTCGACCCCATTCCCTCACAGCTACTCCCCTCCCTCTCTTCTACCCTTACCCCTATACTCACACACATTTTAAATCTCTCCCTCAGCACTGGTATATTTCCCTCATCTCTAAAACATGCACTGGTCACACTTATCCTCAAAAAACCTCCCCATCCATCTACCACCCTGTTTCTCTATTCCCTCTTGTCTCAAAGCTTCTTGAAAAGTATATGCACGTCTATCCCATTTCCTTACATTAAACTCCCTCCTTAACCCACTGCAATTTGGATTCCGTCCCCATCATTCCACAGTGAAAGCAATTGTTAAGGTTACCAACAACCTACTTACAGCAAAATCCAAAGACCACCTCTCTGTGCTTATCCTCCTTGATCTGTTTGCAGCCTTTAATACTGTTGACCACCCTCTTTTGCTCCAAAGCCTCCAATCCTTCGGCATTTGTGACACAGCCTTCTCTTGGTTCTCTTCCTACCTGTCTATCCGTACCTGTAGTGTAGCCTTCTCTAAAGCTTCCTCTGCCCCGTTACCACTTTCTGTTGGGGTACCGCAAGGCTCTGTCCTCGGTCCCCTTTTCTTCTCAATCTACACGTCATCATTAGGTTCCCTAATAAAGTCCCACAGGTTTCAATATCATTTGTATGCAGACGACACTCAAATATACATCTCTGCTCCAGACCTATCTCCTTCCTTGTTAACCCATGTCACTAACTGTCTTTCTCACATCTCTTCATGGATGTCCTCTCACTACCTTAAGCTAAATCTCTCCAAAATGAGCTCCTTATTTTCCCCTCTTCCCCACCCCCCATCTCTCTATACCAACTCCATGATTACCCCTACCCCGCATGCCCAATGTCTTGGGGTCATACTTGACTCAAATCTTTCTTTCACTCCTCACATTCAGGCCTTGGCTAGATCCTACGCACTAACATATTGATGTGCTTATGCTTGTCACGAAAGGGTGTTCTTTGTACAAGAGAATTATAATCATTACAGCCCTTGAAATGTCAATTAAACCTCACATTTAAAGAGGATACGCTTGTAATTAAAAAAGTGAAACTTTTACAGCTGTTTTGTCTTAAAGAGTGCATCAAAGATAATACATTGAATACAATTTCGAAAGTTCTATAGGTCCACAGGACTGCTCATTGCAACATTGAAGTGAACTTTCCCAAAAATGTTTAAACACAAAAGCAGTTTTATGACAGCCTTATATTGATTCTTCCAGGGACGCCTGAGTTGAATCTTGATTATTTTTTATGTATGAATGTGCTTTGCATGTGTGAATGGACTAAAAGTTTTGGATTCTTTTATATTGAAGAATATGTATTTAGGCACTTTGTAATAAATATAAGCCTTATTTTTTGCATTAAGGTGTGCTGAGTTTCTTTTGAAATTTGTGATAAGAATAGTACTACTTGACAGACCACTCATATCTGTTGGCACAGTAGATTGCATGCGGTGCTCTGACAAAATGCAGAAGGACATTTGGCAGACGGACATTTGGCAGACGGACATTTGGCCGACAGACAGAAAGCTAAAGAATGTTCCGATTTTGGCCGAGGGCAGATACGTTCCAGAGTGCTCTGTTCTAATCAGAGCCTCGGGCGCCACAACTGCCTCTGGGAACCTTACCATGGGTCTCAGACCGCACGTCTTGTAATTCTCTGTCTGGGAAATTATCTATCTATCAAATCTATATATTTATCTATCAAATCTATCTATCTATCTATCATCAAATGTATCTATTGCATCTATTGATCTATCTATCTAATCTATGTATCTATCTCATGGCCGGACCGACCAAGCATCTTTTTCCATCTCCCGGTTCCTAAAATCATCTCCGGGTTCCTAAAATCGATGCCATACCTGTACTCGATTGTGCAAAAGGAAGTCATGGCATATGGGGTCTTTCAAACTGTCGTGCCTGTTGAGGGTCGGGACCCTCGTATAAAAAGGCTGAAGGAGAACGACCTGTACTGGGTGTCCAAGCATCTTTTTCCATCTCCTGGTTCCTAAAAATTATCTCTGGGTTCCTAAAATCGATGCCATACCTGTACTCGATTGTGCAAAAGGAAGTCATGGCATATGGGGTCTTTCATTCTGTCGTGCCTGTTGAGGGTCGGGGACCCTCGTATTAAAAGGCTGAAGGAGAACAACCTGTACTGGGTGTCCAAGCATCTTTTCCCATCTCCCGGTTCCTAAAGTCCATGCCATATACACGTCCCCTGATAGGGGACGTAACAGGGATTAAACTGATAAGAATAGTACTAGTTAACACACCACTCCTATCTGGTGGCACAGTAGATTGCACGCGGTGCTCTGACAAAATGCAGACGGACATTTGGCAGACGGACATTTGGCCGACAGACAGAAAGCTAAAGAATGTTCCGATTTCGGCCGAGGGCAGATACACAGAGTGCTCTGTTCTAATCATCTATGTATCTATCTATCTATCTATCTATCTCGTGGCCGGACCGACCAAGCATCTTTTTCCATCTCCCGGTTCCTAAAATCATCTCCGGGTTCCTAAAATCGATGCCATATACACGTCCCCTGATAGGGCACGTAACAGGGATTAAACTGATAAGAATAGTACTAGTTAACACACCACTATCTGGTGGCACATTAGATTGCACGCGCAGTGCCCCAAATTGGAACTTGGAAGTAGGAGGACCGACCAAGCATCTCATCTCAGTGTGATTCCTGTTCTTGTAGGACAGTTAATGGGTCAGTCATGTTGCACAGCTCCTCAATGTGACAAATCTTCCTGGTTAGCTCGTCGTTCTCTTTTTCCCAGCTGCTGGATCAGATCAGAGATTGTGAGTAAAACCTGCTCCTGCTGCCGGGTGATCTCACTCAGGACTCGCTTCTCTAGGTCTTCCAGCTGTTTCCTGATGTCCCAAATCAGGGCAGTGAGTCTCTCTATTACACCAGCTGCTTTCTCTTGCACCCCTCTCCTGTGCTTCTGCAGTCTCCTCTCTCTTTGTGGTCAGTTTCTGCAGAACATTTCTCAGTTTCTTTTTCTTCTTCTCAGAAGCCTCATTCAGCAGCTCAACCTGGTGTCCCCTGTGCTCTCCGGCCAGGGAGCAGGACACACAGATACAGGCAGCATCCTCAGTGCAGTAATATAATAGGAGCATCTTGTGGGTGGAGCATTTTCTGTTACCCCAGGAAGTGATTGCACGCGCAGTGACATCAGTGAGGACAAGGAACGGGACATGGCTAGCTTGGTATCCAACCTTGTGCAAATGGGGAGTTTGCGATTGTGCAAATGGACTGTTTGCGGTTGTTTGCGGTGCGTTACACGGGGAGTTTGGTCTGTCACTGTGAAGCGGGCGTAACCCTTACACTACCTGAACAATACAACATCATACCTGATGTTTTAAAGCACGTTATTCCAAACAATTTAGGGATTTTAGGTGATTTATGCCCTTTATGGATTAAAAACAGACTCTGCATCAACTATGTAATTTTCCATAGGAGCTTTGCCATGGATCCCCCTCCGGCATGCCACAGTCCAGGTGTTAATCCCCTTGAAACAACTTTTCCATCCCTTTTGTGGCCAGAAAGAGTCCCTGTGGGTTTTAAAATTCGCCTGCCTATTGAAGTCAATGGCGGTTCGCCCAGTTCGCCCGTTCGCAAACTTTTGCGGAAGTTTGTGTTTGCTGTTTGCGAACGCAAAATTTTAGGTTCGCAACATCACTAAACAGCAGTAGTGTGCTCATGTAATATAAACCAATGGCTGAATACTAGATCACTGTATGATAACAGCTGTAGTGTGTTCTTGTAATATAAACCAATGGCTGAATACTAGATCACTGTATGATAACAGCAGTAGTGTGCTCACTTAATAGAAACCAATGGCTGAATACTAGATCACTGTATAATAACAGCAGTAGTGTGCTCATGTAATATAAACTAATGGCTGAATACTAGATCACTGTATGATAACAGCAGTATTATGCTCATGTAATATAAACTAATGGTTGAATACTAGATCACTGTGTGAAAACAATAGTAGTGTGCTCATGTAATATAAACTAATGGTTGAATACTAGATCACTGTATGATAACAGCAGTAGTGTGCTCATGTAATATAAACCAATGGCTGAATACTAGATCGCTGTATAATAACAGCAGTAGTGTGCTCATGTAATATAAACCAATGGCTGAATACTTAATCACTGTATGATAACAGCAGTAGTGTGTTCATGTAGTATAAACCAATGGCTGAATACTAGATCACTGTATGATAACAGCAGTAGTGTGTTCATGTAATATAAACCAATGGCTGAATACTAGATCGCTGTATAATAACAGCAGTAGTGTGCTCATGTAATATAAACCAATGGCTGAATACTAGATCACTGTATGATAACAGCAGTAGTGTGCCTATGTAATATAAACCAATGGCTGAATACTAGATCACTGTATGATAACAGCAGTAGTGTTTTCATGTAATATAAACCAATGGCTGAATACTAGATCACTGTATGATAACAGCAGTAGTGTGTTCATGTAATGTAAACCAGTGGCTGAATACTAGATCACTGTATGATAACAGCAGTAGCGTGTTCATGTAATATAAACCAATGGCTGAATACTAGATCACTGTATGATAACAGCAGTAGTGTGTTCATGTAATGTAAACCAGTGGCTGAATACTATATCACTGTATGATAACAGCAGTAGCGTGCACACGTAATATAAACCAATGGCTGAATACTAGATCACTGTATGATAACAGCAGTAGTGTGTTCATGTAATATAAACCAATGGCTGAATACTAGATCACTGTATGATAACAGCAGTAGTGTGTTCATGTAATATAAACCAATGGCTGAATACTAGATCACTGTATGATAACAGCAGTAGTGTGCCTATGTAATATAAACGATGATGATTGTATGATGATAACTGTATGATGATAACAGCAGTAGTGTGTTCATGTAATATAAACCAATGGGTGAATACTAGATCACTGTATGATAACAGCAGTAGTGTGTTCATGTAATATAAACCAATGGCTGAATACTAGATCACTGTATGATAACAGCAGTAATGTGCTTATGTAATATAAACCAATGGCTGACTACTAGATCACTGTATGATAACAGCAGTAGTGTGTTCATGTAATATAAACCAATGGCTGAATACTAGATCACTGTATGATAACAGCAGTAGTGTGCTTATGTAATATAAACCAATGGCTGACTACTAGATCACTGTATGATAACAGCAGTAGTGTTCTCATGTAATATAAACCAATGGCTGACTACTAGATCACTGTATGATAACAGCAGTAGTGTGTTCATGTAATATAAACCAATGGCTGACTACTAGATCACTGTATGATAACAGCAGTAGTGTGCTCATGTAATATAAACCAATGGCTGAATACTAGATCACTGTATGATAACAGCAGTAGTGTGCTTATGTAATATAAACTAATGGCTGACTACTAGATCACTGTATGATAACAGCAGTAGTGTGCTCATGTAATATAAACCAATTGCTGAATACTAGATCACTGTATGATAACAGCAGTAGTGTGCTCATGTAATATAAACCAATGGCTGAATACTAGATCACTGTATGATAACAGCAGTAGCGTGCTCATGTAATATAAACCAATGGCTGAATACTAGATCACTGTATGATAACAGCAGTAGTGTGCTCATGTAATATAAACCAATGGGTGAATACTAGATCACTGTATGATAACAGCAGTAGTGTGCTCATGTAATATAAACAAATGGCTGAATACTAGATCACTGTATGATAACAGCAGTAGTGTGCTCATGTAATATAAACCAATGGCTGAATACTAGATCACTGTATGATAACAGCAGTAGCGTGCTCATGTAATATAAACCAATGGCTGAATACTAGATCACTGTATGATAACAGCAGTAGTGTGCTCATGTAATATAAACCAATGGGTGAATACTAGATCACTGTATGATAACAGCAGTAGTGTGCTCATGTAATATAAACAAATGGGTGAATACTAGATCACTGTATGATAACAGCAGTAGTGTGCTCATGTAATATAAACCAATGGCTGAATACTAGATCACTCTATGATAACAGCAGTAGTGTGTTCATGTAGTATAAACCAATGGCTGAATACTAGATCACTGTATGATAACAGCAGTAGTGTGTTCATGTAATATAAACCAATGGCTGAATACTTGATCACTGTATGATAACAGCAGTAGTGTGCTCATGTAATATAAACCAATGGCTGAATACTAGATCACTGTATGATAACAGCAGTAGTGTGCTCATGTAATATAAACCAATGGCTGAATACTAGATCACTTTATGATAACAGCAGTAGTGTGCTCATGTAATATAAACCAATGGCTGAATACTAGATCACTGTATGATAACAGCAGTAGTGTGCTCATGTAATATAAACCAATGGGTGAATACTAGATCACTGTATGATAACAGCAGTAGTGTGCTCATGTAATATAAACAAATGGCTGAATACTAGATCACTCTATGATAACAGCAGTAGTGTGCTCATGTAATATAAACCAATGGCTGAATACTAGATCACTGTATGATAACAGCAGTAGTGTGCTCACGTAATGTAAACCAGTGGCTGACTAGTAGATCACTGTATGATAACAGCAGCACTTGTATTGGCTGTTTATTTAATGTGTGCCCATTACAGGGTAAATTTGCACCTTTACTGGTGCACTTTAGAATAGTGCTCCACTTGTAATCTAGCCTTTAAAGGGACAGTCAAGGGCAAAAAAAACTTTCATGATTTAAAGGGACACTAAACCCAAACATTTTCTTTCATCATTCAGGTAGAGAATACAATTTTAAACAACATTCCAATTTACTTCTATTATCTAATTTGCTTAATTTTTTAGATATCCTTTGTTAATGAAATAGCAATGCACATGGGTGAGCCAATCACAAGAGGCATCTATGTGCAGCGACCAATCAGCAGCTACTGAGTCTATCTAGATATTCAATTTCAAGAGAATTAAGCAAATTAGATAATAGAAGTAAACTAGAAAGTTGTTTAAAATAGCATACTCTTTCTAAATCATGAAAGAAAAAAAAAATGGGTTTCATGTCCCTTTAAATAGGGAATGCAATTTTAAACTACTTTCCAATTTACTTTTATCACCAAATTTGCTTTGTTCTCTTGCTATTCTTAGTTGAAAGCTAAACCTAGGAGGTTCATATGCTAATTTCTTAGACCTTGAAGACTGCCTCTAATCTGAAAGCATTTGACCACTAGAGGGCATAGTTCATGTGTGTCATATAGATAACATTGAGCTTGTGCACGTGAAGTTACCCTGGAGTGAGCCCTGATTGGCTAAAATGCAAGTCTGTAAAAAGAACTGAAATAAGGGGGCAGTTTGCTGAGGCTTAGATACAAGGTAATTACAGAGGTAAAACATGTATTTCTATAACAGTGTTGGTTATGCAAAACTGGGGAATAGGTAATAAAGGGATTATCTTTCTTTTTAAACAACAAAAATTCTGGTGTTGACTGTCCCTTTAATATCTTAAACATGAAGAAGACCATTAGTGATTTCATGCTCCTTATGAGTCTTGTTCTGTGCAATGGGGATCAAGCACGGGAAAAATAAATATTTTTGACACATTTAATAGGAAGTTATATGAGAAATTGCTTTGTTTTTGCTGTTACTAGGTAATGACTTTGTTGGCAGGTTATATTGCTGATCCATGACTCAGGGTACGTCTGTGCTTGCCAAAAGCTTGCTCCTCTGCAAAGGTTGTCTAATCTGCTTGCATGAAACAGTGTGAAAGTACAGAATGGGGACTGGAATAAAACAAGGCGATACATTTTACTACAGTGATTTTCATCGTTTTGTTGGCAGGAATCAGCTGGCGCTGTTAAAGACTTGAGGTCTGCTTTGCTCTAATTTTAGGATCACAGTATCAACAGCTCGAAGCTCTTCTCTGTCATTTCATAGATCATGCTAGGCAAGCTAAAGATTTATATCAATACCCAAAAGCTTTTCATTTCTTTCTAATGGTTGTGAGAGTTCACAACTTTACTCTTGGTGTATACTTCACCTGGACATCAGGAGGAGGCAAAGACCACCCACTCCAGAACTTTTCATTTCTTTCTAATGGTTGTGAGAGTTCACAACTTTACTCTTGGTGTATACTTCACCTGGACATCAGGAGGAGGCAAAGACCACCCACTCCAGAACTTTTCATTTCTTTCTAATGGTTGTGAGAGTTCACAACTTTACTCTTGGTGTATACTTCACCTGGACATCAGGAGGAGGCAAAGACCACCCACTCCAGAACTTTTCATTTCTTTCTAATGGTTGTGAGAGTTCACAACTTTACTCTTGGTGTATACTTCACCTGGACATCAGGAGGAGGCAAAGACCACCCACTCCAGAACTTTTCATTTCTTTCTAATGGTTGTGAGAGTTCACAACTTTACTCTTGGTGTATACTTCACCTGGACATCAGGAGGAGGCAAAGACCACCCACTCCAGAACTTTTCATTTCTTTCTAATGGTTGTGAGAGTTCACAACTTTACTCTTGGTGTATACTTCACCTGGACATTTGCCTCTTCAAGGAGAGGGCAAGGATAGAGGTGATATGACGATTTGGATTATAGTATCGCTCAGAGGGAAGTTCCTGGACGAGAGGGATGTAGTAGGATACTTAAAAGGACACTGAACCCAAATTTTTTCTTTCGTGATTCAGATAGAGCAGCAGTTTTAAGCAACTTTTTAATTTACTTCTATTATCAATTGTCTTCATTCTCTTGGTATCTTTATTTGAAAAGTAAGTTTAGATACCGGGCCATTTTTGGTGAACAACCTGGGTTGTTCTTGCTGATTGGTGGATTCATTTAACCAACCAATAAACAAGTGCTGTCCAGGGTTATGAACTAAAAAATAGCTTAGATGCCATCTTTTTTAAATAAAGATAGCAAGAGAACGAAGAAAAAATGATAATAGGAGTAAATTAGAAAGTTGCTTAAAATTGCATGCTCTATCTGAATCATGAAAGAAACAATTTGGGTTCAGTGTCCCTTTAAGACCTCTGGTGTCGCTGGGAAGTTCCGAAGCCTCATCCAGTTGGCAGGTTCAAGTATTCTTGAGCTCAGTCCCAGTTGTCTGTGACACAAAGGGACACTTCTCCCTTCTCAGGTGCTTGAGGGGGGTTTACCCTGCAGAAGACTTAGCTAGTCTATATCAGGGGCACTCATGTCTAAAGGTACTTAGTTAGTCCCTACTGGTGCCTTGAGTCCATATTCGCCACATTCCTTGGCACAGTCCAGACATTTATGCACCTCGGTTCCTGTGGTATGAATTTTGTTGGACATGGTTGCGGGCACTGTAACACAATGTTTGTTCCGGGTCACTAGTTGCACAATACTTATACGAGCATATAGTTTGTTTTGTATGCTATGGATGACAGAGGATAAATAATGAGACAAGTAAAACTTAGTGTTGGGTGTCAGGGCGGTTACCACATGTCCGAAACCCCTAAAGAAAGAATTGTGAGATTTTATTTCAGTTTGCCATGGTTGTTACAGCATTATAACTTCCTATATCAATGTAAAACCTGCTATAACCAGGAAAAGGGATTAAACAAATAGCTGAAGTGTGCGCCAGACCAACAGTGCACTGCTGGGAGCTAGCTAAACATATGAGCCAATGACAAGTGGGATATAAGTGCATCCACCAATCAGCAGTTAGCTCCCATTAGCTTACTTAGGTATGCTTTTTAACAAAGTACATTTGATAACAGAATTTGAGTAAAAAGTTGCTAAAAATTGCATGCTTTATCTGAAACAAGATAGTTTAATGTTGACCTCCATGCCTTTGTAACTATGTTCTCATTTTTTGATGTGGGCTTTGGGAAAAAACACAAAACAAAAAACATATTTTTAGTCAGTGAAAGAACAATCCATATAGCAGTTGAAAGGTTCCAAATTGACTATGATTTGTATCTGATTGTCGACTGGCAGTGCAGTCACAGGGGTAGATGCTGCTATCTACCCCTGTACTTTCCGGCTCGCCGGAAATGTAAGTAAAGAAGCAGCGGTCATAAGACCGCTGCTCCTTAACTCGCCCCCGCCACCTCTGAAGCGGTGGACAGCAATCAGCCTGATCGGATACGATCGGGTTGATTGACACCTCTGCTAGCGGCCGATTGGTCGTGAATGTGCTGGGCGGCGGCATTGCACAAGCATTTCACTAGAAATCCTTGTGCAATGATAAATGCCGACAGCGTATGCTGTCGGTATTTATTGATGTGTGGCGGACATGATCCGCTACAGCGGATCATGTCCACCTGCACATTGATAAATCTACCCCATAGCCACAACGATAATAACCTCTCCTGTCCGTATACCATGGCACATTTACATTATATACTTTTATATTTACATGTATAGAATAATGTGTTAGCACCCTCCCTTGTCAAATGTCAATCAATACAGAACTTTCTAACAGCGGAGCACAGTATAGGATTGCCAATTTCCAACACTGGATTAAAGAAATATATCAGCCTCCAAACCATTTTCAATAAAATTTTGACCTTTATTGTATTGTCAAAGGGTTCAAACTACAGAACAAGCCAGAGAAATTGCTTTTTGGCTTAATCATATTTATTACTTTTTTTATTCAAATTAATTCTCTTTAAAATTGCAAATGGAGTATCAGTTTGATAAACACATTCAGCTCTTATGTAAATAAAATACCTCTTTTTAGATTTAGTCTATTGCAGGGTTCTTCAAACCACGGGTTGGGACCCATTACTGGGTCACAATACATGTTTAGTAGGTCACGACGTGTGAGTGTTGCAGGAGATAGTGTGTATGTTGTATGACACTGTGTGTGGTGTGTGTGTATGTTGTATGATACTGTGTGTGGTGTGTATGTGTTGTTTGAGACTGTGTGTGGTGTGTGTGTGTGTATGTTGTATAAGACTGTGTGTGTATGTGTTGTATGAGACTGTGTGTGGTGTGTATGTGTTGTATGAGACTGTATGTGGTGTGTGTATGTGTTGTATGAGACTGTGTGTGGTGTGTGTGTATGTTGTATAAGACTGTGTGTGGTGTGTGTGTATGTGTTGTATGAGACTGTGTGTGGTGTGTATGTGTTGTTTGAGACTGTGTGTGGTGTGTATGTGTTGTATGAGACTGTGTGTGGTTTGTGTGTATGTTGTATAAGACTGTGTGTGGTGTGTGTGTATATGTTGTATGAGACTGTGTGTGGTGTGTATGTGTTGTATGAGACTGTATGTGGTGTGTGTATGTTGTATAAGCCTGTGTGTGGTGTGTGTATGTGTTGTATGAGACTGTGTGTGGTGTGTATGTGTTGTATGAGACTGTGTGTGGTGTGTGTGTATGTGTTGTATGAGACTGTGTGTGGTGTGTATGTGTTGTATGAGACTGTGTGTGGTGTGTGTGTGTGTTGTATGAGACGGTGTGTGTGTGTTGTATGAGACTGTGGTGTGTGTGTGTGTGTGTTGTATGATACTGTGTGTGTGGTGTGTGTGTTGTATGAGACTGTGTGTGTGGTGTGTGTGTGTGTTGTATGAGACTATGTGTGGTGTGTTTGTGTGTGTTGTATGAGACTGTGTGGTGTGTTTGTGTGTGTTGTATGAGACTGTGTGTGTGTGTGTGAGTGTTGTATGAGACTGTGTGTGGTGTGTTTGTTCTCAATCTTGCAGTCCTCACCTCTTGTTTCTCAACCTCCTACCCTTCTAGATTGTACGTTCTCACGGGCCCTCAGTTCCTTTTGTATGTGTTTGTAAATTTTGTCTTTTCTCTTACTAGTCTTATATTGTTTTATTTAAATTAATTGTATCCATGGACAGCGCTGTGGAATATGTTGGCGCTTCATAAATAAAGTCTAATAATAATAATAATAATAATAATAATAATAATAGTGTTTATGTGTGTGCTGTAGAAGAGTATGTGTGATGTGTATGTGCAGTATGAGAGTGCGTGTGTGTTTTATATGAGATTGTGAGTGGTATGTGTTGTAAGAGAGTGTGTGGTGTGCATGTGTGTGTGTGTTGTTTGTATGGTATGATAGTGTGTGTGGTATGTGTATTGTATTAGTGTGTGTGTGTATTTTATGATTGTGTGTGTGTGTTGTATAAGAGCGTGTGTGTGTATTTTATGATTGTGTGTGTGTGTTGTATAAGAGTGTGTGTGTGTATTTTATGATTGTGTGTGTGTGTGTTGTATAAGAGCGTGTGTGTGTATTTTATGATTGTGTGTGTGTTGTATAAGAGTGTGTTGTGTGTATGTATTGTATGATAGTGTGTGTGGTATGTGTATTGTATTAGTGTGTGTATTTTATGATTGTGTGTGTGTGTTGTATAAGAGCGTGTGTGTGTATTTTATGATTGTGTGTGTGTGTTGTATAAGAGTGTGTGTGTGTATTTTATGATTGTGTGTGTGTTGTATAAGAGTGTGTTGTGTGTATGTATTGTATGATAGTGTGCGTGGTGTGTGTGTTATTACCTTTTACAACACTTTCATGTATTTATATTAAAGTATGCACACATTTTAGTCACTTTGATAAAAATTGCAGCTATCTTGTTGATAAATTTTCAGAGCAAGCATAAAAATAGGGTTGTGAAGGTATGTGGTATCATGGCACTGGGTCTTGGGAAACAAGTTTGAAGAACCCTGATCTATTGTAAACATCAAACACACAATACGGTGCCCTTTAGACTACCAAGGTAAGTATGTGCCCCAAGACACAAAGCAAAGTGTGTGATAAGCCCACAGAAGAAATTGCTGCTTATTTGAAACCTATAACCTGTGGTTTTTCATGAATAATATTATTGAGGCGCTTTGTGGAGGAGAAGAATTAAAGACAGAATTAAATCTTTAAGAGACTTCAGCCTATCTTTAATGAAAAACTGTTCATGTTTATCCTGCAGAGCTGTTGTCTTCATTTCAATCACTAATAAAGCAGAGCTGGCACCAGCGTTGGCAGCTGAGAGCTAATGTCCACAAAAACTCATTTAAAAATGACCAGCACAGCGTATCTGAGGGATCCTCCTGTCTGTTGTTTGTGTCTAGTGAATTCAAGACGGCTTAAGCAGCACAGTGTTTTAGGTGCACCCAACCTCTTTATCCTCTGCTGGTAATGAAGGGTTCCTATTAAGTACAAAGTTACACATCTTTGTTCCTGTATATGACAATTCACTTTAAATGAATAAGTGCCGCTAAATGAGGATGAGTTTGTCAGTGAGCAGGCGGGTGTATCAGTGAGTGCCGCAGTATATCATTGTTATTGTGTTTTCTGATTATGTCACTGGCAGTGATTTTGTCATTGAGTGTTATGTATGTACATATGGACCTGTGAGCATATAGATAAGTATATTCATGGGCCTGTGAGCATATAGATAAGTATATTCATGGGCCTGTGAGCATATAGATAAGTATATTCATGGGCCTGTGAGCATATAGGTAAGTATATTCATGGGCCTGTGAGCATATAGGTAAGTATATTCATGGGCCTGTAAGCATATAGGTAAGTATATTCATGGGCCTGTAAGCATATAGGTAAGTATATTTATGGGCCTGTGAGCATATAGGTAAGTATATTTATGGGCCCGTGAGCATATAGGTAAGTATATTATGGGCCCGTGAGCATATAGGTAAGTATATTTATGGGCCCGTGAGCATATAGGTAAGTATATTTATGGGCCCGTGAGCATATAGGTAAGTATATACATGGGCCTGTAAGCATATAGGTAAGTATATTTATGGGCCTGTGAGCATATAGGTAAGTATATTTATGGGCCCGTGAGCATATAGGTAAGTATATTTATGGGCCTGTGAGCATATAGGTAAGTATATTTATGGGCCTGTGAGCATATAGGTAAGTATATTTATGGGCCTGTGAGCATATAGGTAAGTATATTTATGGGCCCGTGAGCATATAGATAAGTATATTTATGGGCCCGTGAGCATATAGGTAAGTATATTCATGGGCCTGTAAGCATATAGGTAAGTATATTTATGGGCCTGTGAGCATATAGGTAAGTATATTTATGGGCCCGTGAGCATATAGGTAAGTATATGCATGGGCCTGTGAGCAAATAGGTAAGTATATTCATGGGCCTGTAAGCATATAGGTAAGTATATTCATGGGCCTGTGAGTATATAGATAAGTATATTCATGGGCCTGTGAGTATATAGATAAGTATATTCATAGGCCTGTGAGCATATAGGTAAGTATATTCATGGGCCTGTAAGTATATAGGTAAATATATTCATGGGCCTGTGAGTATATAGGTAAGTATATTCATGGGCCTGTGAGCATATAGGTAAGTATATTCATGGGCCTGTGAGCATATAGGTAAGTATATTCATGGGCCTGTGAGCATCAGTGACGTGCAGTGACATCAGAGGCTGATGAGGCAGTGGCTAGGATACGCCTTAATTCTTTAGATATCCTTTGTTGAAGAAATAGCAATGCACATGGGTGAGCCAATCACATGTGGTGGATGTACCATTAATTGCAAAGACAAAAAGAAATCTTGCAAGAAAAGGGATAGGCCTGTCTGACTCTAAATATATATCTTGAAAAACCCACTGGTTTAAATTATCAACGCAAGGTGGTGGATTAATATAGGAGAGCAATGCTCTGTGTCAGGGAGTAAATGGAACCCCAAATACCCAATTGGAAGTTAGAATGAAGTTAAAATTGTCTCAGAAAACCATTCATACTGCAAAAATCTTTATTAGGAGACAAAAGATAAAGTCCAGCAGGACTCAGACAAACATTCACACATACACTGATTAAAAATAGCTCAAACTCGTGTCTTAATTTAGAAGAATTCAATATGCAGCGTGGGAAACAGAAATAATATTTTTGCAGTAATCTCTGCAAATAGGGTTCTTTAAGGATATCTAATATGAGCAAATGCTATAAGATTCCTAAGATTATTAATAATATGCAGATTAACTGTTGCACAGTAAATGGTGGGACCCTTGGATGGTGTGTGCAGAGAATAATAGCTAGGATATGTATATATAACGTATTCAGTTTTAGCATTCATGGTATCATAAAGTTCAGTAGTATGTGCACTAATAGTGAGCACAAGGTAGCACCCGATATCACAGAGGTAAATTAATTGTATTGCAATATGACTGAGAGCTTAGGTTCAGCAATGTTGCTCAGAGAAAATATAGCTGATATGTGCACTAATAGTGAGCACAAGGTAGCACCCGATATCACAGAGATAAATTAAATATATTGCGATATGACTGAGAGCTTAGGTTCAGCAATGTTGCTCAGAGAAAATACAGGTCTAACCAATGTGGTGTTTTGTGACCCAGCATTCTCAATGGTATGACCGGTGTGTGCTTACTAATAAGTATAATTGTATGTTTGATACATATTAGCACAACCGGAAAAGTAAACCGATACCTAATGTCTCCCAGTTACAAAAAATTATATGCTAGGCTGCACTGTTGTTAATGTAGCTTTGGTTAATACCGAGGTATCATTCCATATATACGAAGGTATTTAAGATGATATACATCAAATATTATAACCTATATGTCAGTACCGTTGATTTTTTGTTAACCAATTGCTATAATTATGATATTGAGGTAAGCCTAGCACTAATATCAAGTTGCCACCTTAGTTGCCAAACACATATGGGTTAAGATATTGTGAATTATCAGTTATTCAAATTAACAAAGTAAGAAACTCTCATAACCCCTGGCTAAAATAAGCCTCTTCTATAGCGGAGGCTATCATTAATATTACTTCTAGCTACTAACACTCCAACATTCATATCACCATCTGCAAAGGTCTCTACTATATCGGAGACTGTATTATTGTTAATCTGCTCACATTTCACACACGCATGTATTCTATAATTTTAGAAAATAGGGGCATTGTTCACGAGGTCATAGTACCTCACTGCTTTTAGCCGCTCGCTCGCTAGTATATTTTCTAAAATTATAGAATACATGCGTGTGTGAAATTTGAGCAGATTAACAATAATACAGTCTCCGATATAGTAGAGACCTTTGCAGATGGTGATATGAATGTTGGAGTGTTAGTAGCTAGAAGTAATATTAATGATAGCCTCCGCTATAGAAGAGGCTTATTTTAGCCAGGGGGTTATGAGAGTTTCTTACTTTGTTAATTTGAATAACTGATAATTCACAATATCTTAACCCATATGTGTTTGGCAACTAAGGTGGCAACTTGATATTAGTGCTAGGCTTACCTCAATATCATAATTATAGCAATTGGTTAACAAAAAATCAACGGTACTGACATATAGGTTATAATATTTGATGTATATCATCTTAAATACCTTCGTATATATATGGAATGATACCTCGGTATTAACCAAAGCTATATTAACAACAGTGCAGCCTAGCATATAATTTTTTGTAACTGGGAGACATTAGGTATCGGTTTACTTTTCCGGTTGTGCTAATATGTATCAAACATACAATTATACTTATTAGTAAGCACGCACACACCGGTCATACCATTGAGAATGCTGGGTCACAAAACACCACATTGGTTAGACCTGTATTTTCTCTGAGCAACATTGCTGAACCTAAGCTCTCAGTCATATCGCAATATATTTAATTTATCTCTGTGATATCGGGTGCTACTTTGTGCTCACTATTAGTGCACATATCACCTATATTTTCTCTGAGCAACATTGCTGAACCTAAGCTCTCAGTCATATTGCAATACAATTAATTTACCTCTGTGATATCGGGTGCTACCTTGTGCTCACTATTAGTGCACATACTACTGAACTTTATGATACCCTGAATGCTAAAACTGAATACGTTATATATACATATCCTAGCTATTATTCTCTGCACACACCATCCAAGGGTCCACCATTTACTGTGCAACAGTTAATCTGCATATTATTAATAATCTTAGGAATCTTATAGCATTTGCTCATATTAGATATCCTTAAAGAACCCTATTTGCAGAGATTACTGCAAAAATATTATTTCTGTTTCCCACGCTGCATATTGAATTCTTCTAAATTAAGACACGAGTTTGAGCTATTTTTAATCAGTGTATGTGTGAATGTTTGTCTGAGTCCTGCTGGACTTTATCTTTTGTCTCCTAATAAAGATTTTTGCAGTATGAATGGTTTTCTGAGACAATTTTAACTTCATTCTAACTTCCAATTGGGTATTTGGGGTTCCATTTACTCCCTGACACAGAGCATTGCTCTCCTATATTAATCCACCACCTTGCGTTGATAATTTAAACCAGTGGGTTTTTCAAGATATATATTTAGAGTCAGACAGGCCTATCCCTTTTCTTGCAAGATTTCTTTTTGTCTTTGCAATTAATGGTACATCCATATGTATCCTTCCTGCCTCTCTCTTAAATTATAGGGCTAATATATTTATAATTCTTTATCATTTTTTCCCTATAATTTTTTATCTACTCTTAACCCACTAGCCCTCAGCCCCCCGTTTTCTACTTAACCAATCACATGTGGTATCTATGTGCAGCCACCAATCAGCAGCTACTGAGCATATTTAGATATGATTTTCAACAAAGGATATCAAAAGAATGAAAAAAATAGATATTAGATGTAAATTGGAAAGTTATTTAAATTTGCATATGGGATTGATATGGGTTTCATGTCCCTTTAAATGGTGTCCTTGGAAAACTGGTCAACTTAGTAAACATCTGATTTTAGTCTAAAAGGATTGTAACAGAAACTCTTGCCAGATAACACAAGGCTTGCTCTGATTATGAGATCTAGAAATCCATGCCCATTAAAATATGTTTAAAACATACTTTTTACTTTAATGCTGCAAATTATGCTTATAGATTCTTTCATTATGCAGTAAATATAAAAATGTCTTGATCCAGTGGCGGCTGGTGAAATCTAAAGATGGTGGGGCGCTTGGCCTCACCCCTTTAAATAAAGCCACACCATCAGGTGGCACTATCAATTCATTAATTAAATAAAAGGTAGACAGAAACACAGAGAAGCATTCGGGGGGAGAGGGAGAGACAGACGGGGGAGAGAGACACAGAGGGTTAGAGAGAAAGAGAGAGAGACACAATCACACACAGAGGGGTTAGAGAGAGAGAGAAAGAGAGAGAGACACAATCACACACAGAGGGGTTAGAGAGAGAGAGAAAGAGAGAGAGACACAATCACACACAGAGGGTTAGAGAGAGAGAGAAAGAGAGAGACACAATCACACACAGAGGGTTAGAGAGAGAAAGAGAGAGAGACACAATCACACACAGAGGGTTAGAGAGAGAGAAATAAAGAGAGAGAGAGACAATCACACACAGAGGGTTAGAGAGAGAGAAAGAGAGAGAGACACAATGATTCAATCACATACAGAGGGTTAGAGAGAGACACAATCACACACAGAGGGTTAGAGAGAGAGAGAGAAAGAAAGAGACACAATCACACTCAGAGGGTTAGAGAGAGAGAGAAAGAGAGACACAATCACACACAGAGGGTTAGAGAGAGAGAGAAAGAGAGACACAATCACACACAGAGGGTTAGAGAGAGAAAGAGAGAGACACAATCGCACACAGAGGGTTAGAGAGAGCGCGAGAGACACAATCACACACAGAGGGTTAGAGAGAGAGCTAGAGACACAATCACACACAGAGGGTTAGAGAGAGAGCGAGAGACACAATCACACACAGAGGGTTAGAGAGAGACACAATCACACACAGAGGGTTAGAGAGAGAGAGAAAGAAAGAGAGAGAGAGAGAGAGACACAATCACACTCAGAGGGTTAGAGAGAAAGAGAGACACAATCACACACAGAGGGTTAGAGAGAGACACAATCACACACAGAGGGGTTAGAGAGAGCGCGAGAGACACAATCACACACAGAGGGTTAGAGAGAGAGCGAGAGACACAATCACACACAGAGGGTTAGAGAGAGAGAGAGAAAGAGAGAGACACAATCACACACAGAGGGTTAGAGAGAGACACAATCACACACAGTGGGTTAGAGAGAGAGAAAGAGAGAGAGAGACACAATCACACACAGAGGGTTAGAGAGAGAAAGAGAGAGAGAAAGAGAGAGAGAGACACAATCACACACAGAGGGTTAGAGAGAGAAAGAAAGAGAGAGAGAGACACACACAATCACACACAGAGGGTTAGAGAGAGAGAGAGAGAGAGAGAAAGAGAGAGAGAGAGAGATACAATCACACACAGAGGGTTAGAGAGAGACACAATCACACACAGAGGGTTAGAGAGAAAGAGAGAGAGAGAGACACAATCACACACAGAGGGTTAGAGAGAGACACAATCACACACAGAGGGTTAGAGATAGAGAGAGAGAGAGACAATCACACACAGAGGGTTAGAGAGAGACACAATCACACACAGAGGATGGGAGAGTCTGAGGGGGAGGAAGAGAGACAGAGAGAGAAAGAGACCATGGGGGAGAACAACACATAAGGAGAGAGATGGATAGAGAGAGACACACACACACACACACACATACAAGGGGGGGGGAGAGGGACCACTGCATTTTTAAGTAATAAAACAGCAAAGCTACAGAGACTAAGTGAGACTATAACTAAATGAGACCATACATTAGTGTGCAGTACAGAGGCAAGCTGCTAAGTTAGTGGGTGTAAAGTTTGAGTAAACAAAATACAAAAACGATCCTTTGCTGTAAAAGAGTAAAAAAAACACTAAACCACATTCATTAAATTATCATTTTCACTAACAGAATCCCTTTTTAGTAAAATCTTACTTCAATAAGATGTGGCTAAAACAGTGTTCTCTGTGCCTCTCTCTTCCTGCTCTGTAAGGATTCAGGAAGTGACAGTGGCACATTCCACTGCACTTAGAGGGGAAGAACAGAACTCTCTTTTTCACTTTAGCAAAGCTAGCAGGTTCACAGGACAGCAACAAAATAAATGAAAGTGGTTTTTTTCCGTTTTTGTTTTATTTTATATGATTTAACATCCAGCCCCAACCCTAAGTTCCATTTACTAATGCCTCTCACTGGATTGGTTCAGCCCAAATAGGACTGCCTCAAATAAGCAGTTAATGGGCCATGCAATGATCTTAACCACTTTCATCCAGTAGATGGCGCAGCATGTTGTGTATGTTGTGTAATGGTGGGCAGACCTGCTTGTGCCTCTTCATTGCACAACATATAGCTGTGAAAAAAAAATGCTGGGGAAAAAAAATACAATTTTTTTTTTTTTTTTTTTAAAGTCAATAAAAAAAATATATATTTTTGCCCATATGAGAGGTGAAGCACTGCCTCACCTGCCTCTAGTGACTGCACATCACTGGTGAGCATATAGGTAAGTATATTCATGGGCCTGTGAGCATATAGGTAAGTATATTCATGGGCCTGTGAGCATATAGGTAAGTATATACAAGTGCCAGTCGGTATCTGTGTCCTGGTTGCCTTATGTCCAGTGACTATGCCTCTGAGTATTCTGTTGGCATTGTTGAGTGTGTGTTTACAGTGGTGCTGTCTGGTTGTGCTAGTTTTTCTTTGATCAGTAAGTTGTAATCCTAATTGAGCAGCTCTGAGTTTATATTACCACAGTACAAGTCTAGTATACTCCATTGTTTTAGTGGGCAGGTGTCTAATATTAGCGTTACTAATTTAACAGCTGTTTTTTGTGAGCTTTGTAGAAAATGTATCAACATGAAGTTTTTGCAGTTATCAAATAGCCGATTCTTTAGGAGACACCTCTCAGATAAAAAGCCTTGTGAGTTTAAAGGGACATGTAACTAAAGGGTTTTTCTTTTGTGATTCAGATACAGCATACAATTTAAATAACTTGCCAGTTATTTCTATTATCTAATTTGTTTTGTGCTCATTGTATCCTTTGGTAAAAAATATATCTCTAGGTAGACCCACAGGCTACTGATTTTGGCTGCCGATTGATTGAAGATGCAGCTGCCACTAAAGAAACTGAGGGTAAAAGTCAGGATTTGGTGATTGGTGACTAAAGACTGAGAATACCAATATTTCTGAGTCCACGAGGACACAGTACAGTCAATTTTAGTGAATGTTTTGGACATGATAAAATATTATTCTAACGAGTACCCCTATCCTTTGTTGAAAAGCATACCTATATAGGCTCAGAATCAGCAATGTACTTCTGGGACTTAGCTGATTGGTGGCTACACACATATTCCTCTTGTCATTGGTTTACCAGATGTGTTCAGCTAGCTTCCAGTAGTGCACTTCTGCGCTGGAGCTGACATAAATTATGTGTTTAAGCCATTGCATGATTTATACACATAGCTACAATTAGGGCTGTGCGATTAATCGCATGATGTGATAAACCGCAGCGATTAATTGTCGCGATTTCAAATTGCGGGAGTATGCAATTTATAACCCTGCCCACTGTGACGTCACCTATGATGTACAGGAAGGCTCCGCTGCCAGGGAGCTCTGCAAACCTCGCTTACTTATTTCAAACAGCGGGTTGTCTCGGATTTTAACTCCTGACATTCCGATCAAAACCTCCAGATTCACTAGTGTGACTGTGTCTTGTAGCCTAAGACTGCCGTTTCTGGTCAGCGATATCAGGTGATCTCCTACAAGCTGCTGCCAGGGAGCTCCATAAAGCCTTGTTTGCTTTTGTCAAACAGCTGGTTATCAGTCGGATTTCAACTCCTTGCAAACAGGTAGGAACCTCAGGATCTCCTTAGTTAAGGCTGTGTCTTGTCACCTCATGCTGATGTTGCCAGTCAGCGGTACTGTGTCCGCGAGGTAGACGGGTGACCTCTGTTTAGTAAAAGGGATTATTTAGGGATTCTTTAGGCAACAACGCTTAGGCCAGTAGACTGGAAACAAATGTGCTCTGCCATAGCACTGTCGACGTGCGTTTCACCCCCAGTGCTTTGCAAACTAGCCGGACACATTTGTTTCCAGTCTACTGGCCTAAGCTTTGTTGCCTAAAAAATCCCTTTTACTAAACAGGGAAACAGTCTAATGCTACAAGACACAGTAACACTAGTGGATCTGGAGGTTTTGATCGGAATGTCAGGAGTTAAAATCCGACAGACAACCCGCTGTTTGAAATAAGTAAGCGAAGTTTGCGGAGCTCCCTGGCAGCATCCTGCATCTAATTGATCTCAGCTTGAGGGACATCAGGCATACAGCTTATACGGCCGCTGGATAATTTCAAGTCAAACTACCAGGAGTATTTATTTGCATCACTTTTTTTGGAGTGCAACATTCCTCATTATTGAATGAGGCTTTTTGGTCTTAAATGTATGTTTAACAGTTATTTTAAAAAAAAATTGTGATTAAAATCACAATCGCAATATTTCATGCCTTAAATCGCAATATTCATTTTTTCCCATATCGCCCAGCCCTAGTTACAATATATGCAAGCAATGCTGTAGTAATACAATTATCTAATGTATTCAGTTGTTTTCTGTTACGGTACCAACAGTGTACCAAGGTTAATATCAGATGAACAATGTCCTGCATAGGGAATCAGCAATTCACAACCCAGCCAGTTTTCAGGTTTAAAACAGAATGACATTTATTAAAAGGCTATGCCTAGTATTTATGCAGGTCTGACCCCCCCCCCCCCCCCAGATGGGGGTTGAAAGGCTGTTGTACATTTACATGGAGGGAACAAGCCCTTTGACATGATACAATAGAATTATATTACTTAAACACTTCAACCACAAGACACTCTTGGCCCTTCTTATCACTTAGGCGTTTTCTCTCTGGAGGTGATCAAACAATAGAATGCTTAGCCAGCAACTCTGTCTTTAGAAATTAGTTTCTTAGCTAAACACAATTAACTCCTTCAGTCCTGACAGAAGGGTCTGTCACATATCTCCCCCCTTGTGGAACACTCCGGCAGACCCGGCTTGACCCTTTGGCGGGTCAACCTGGGGATGACCGGACTAGGAGGTGGTAGGCATGTCAGTTTGCCAGGACAATCCATCTGTATTCCCTTTATGAGAGAGAATTCCTGTCCATACAAAGAAGGGTTCAACTTCCTCAGTGCCCAGACTAGGGCTAAACAGTCCTTCAAAATCCCATCAGCTTCTTTACGAGTTTTCTGTACCTGCTCTTTATAGGTATCCACAATCCCTTCATACTGACATAGGGTGCCCTTGAGTTGCTGCACCTCACTATGAGCCAGCGTCAGCTTCTCCTCAAGTGTCGCTAAGTTTGTCTTTAATGTTTCATGTCCCACTCTCAAGCTGGTGTTTTCTGCAGTCTGTCGGTGCAGCTTGTCTAGCAGAGATTCACGTTCTAAACGTGCTTTTTCCTCTGCGCTCCTCTTCTCCTTCATCAGCGCATTGTAACGGGACTTCCACGTATCAATAGCGGATAGAGATTTACTGAGCTCAGCGTCCTGGGGCTTAGCAGCAGGGGGGTCAGTCTCTGCTGCACGGATCTGAGCACGGGTAGTCACAGGGTTAACATCAGCGGGACCCATGGGAGCATAGGCAGAAACAAGGGGAGCCAAGTCATTTCCAAGAAGAACATCAGCAGGTAAGTCCTTCTTGACCCCCACATTCACAGGTCTAGCGCCCACTCCCCAATCCAAATGTACCCTGGCAACAGGTAGGCTGAACACATCGCCCCCTGCTACCCTCACAGCCACAGTGTCTCCAGTGTACTGTTTCTCAGACACCAAGTTCTTTTGAAGCAAGGTCATGGTAGCACCAGTATCCCGTAGACCACTGACCTTCTTCCCATTCACTTTAACCAGTTGCCGGTTATTCCGGTGGGCAGCTTGCACAAGGTCTGCCTCATGTAGGATGCTCCAGCATTCTTGCGCCTCTACGTAGCGGGCCGCAGGCTGAGAGTTACGTGGGATTCCGCCGGCGGGTCTTCTCCAGGACTGTGCTTGGTTCGCTGCATTTAGGGGACACTCTGGTCTTTTGTGCCCTAGTTGCTTACATCCAAAGCACCAAATAGGCTGTGAGTAGCCCCGTGAATTGAACCGGGCTCTCTGAGGGTAGTTCGTGGCCGGAGGCCGTGTGGTATAGCGGTGCGCCGGGGGGTTGGTAACTGGCAGCTGCTGGGGTGACTGGGGGGTCTGTACTCCACTCTAGCAGGGGGCTTAGTGGTAGCAGTGTCCAGTTTGCGGGCATCCATATACTCATCTGCCAGGCGAGCAGCTTCATGCAGGGTGGAGGGTTTACGGTCCCGAACCCACTCTCTAACTCCTGCTGATAACTTGTCAAAGCAATGTTCCAACAGGAATAGCTGCAGCACCTCTTCCCCAGATATGGCTTGGCACCCCGCTATCCAGTGAGCTGCTGTGCGGTGCACCTTACATGCCCACTCAACGTAGGAATCACCAGCTAATTTAACAGTGTCTCTGAACCGCCTCCGGTATGCCTCCGGTGTAACCGCATACCTGGAGAGCAGAGCCTCTTTCACAGTATTATAATCCCCAACCTCCTCATCTGGAATGGCCCGAAAAGCCTCACTGGCCCGGCCGGATAATTTTCCGGATAATATCGTGACCCAGTCCTCTGCGGGTACCTTGTGTAGTGCACATTGCCTCTCAAAATCCGCAAGGAACCCATCAATCTCTCCTTCTGTTTCCAGGAAGTTTTTAAAAGCTGCACAATTTACTTTTCTCTTTTCCACTTGGGCTGCTGCAGCGCTGCTTTGGCGAAGTAGGTTGGCCTCCACAGCTGCTATGACCCGGTCGATAATTTCCACAGATGGGTTGGGGCCATAATATGCCAGTCTTATTTTAACCGCCCGATCAAAGCTTGCTTCTTCAGGGGTTCTGTCTGATATGCTGGGCCCATTGGTTCCTTCTGTCCCTGGTACTCTTTCCATCTTAGTCAGTATTGTAATAATCCCCCTCTTCCTGAGGTTACTGGCTTGTGTAGTTGCTCTTCTGGGCGATAAGGTTCATTCCGTCGCTTGCCACCAATTGTTACGGTACCAACAGTGTACCAAGGTTAATATCAGATGAACAATGTCCTGCATAGGGAATCAGCAATTCACAACCCAGCCAGTTTTCAGGTTTAAAACAGAATGACATTTATTAAAAGGCTATGCCTAGTATTTATGCAGGTCTGACCCCCCCCCAGATGGGGGTTGAAAGGCTGTTGTACATTACATGGAGGGAACAAGCCCTTTGACATGATACAATAGAATTATATACTTAAACACTTCAACCACAAGACACTCTTGGCCCTTCTTATCACTTAGGCGTTTTCTCTCTGGAGGTGATCAAAACAATAGAATGCTTAGCCAGCAACTCTGTCTTTAGAAATTAGTTTCTTAGCTAAACACAATTAACTCCTTCAGTCCTGACAGAAGGGTCTGTCACATTTTCTTTATGCAGTTTTCTGTCCCTTTAATTAATTGTTATTTTCATCCCTTGGTCTAGGTTGGTGCTTATACCCAGTTTATAAACCAACATATGAATGCTTTGCTCTCACAAGGATACTGTAGTAGCTCACACACTTGTATGCATATTTGCTGCATCCTGTCAGGGTATCTGTGAGTGTTATTAAATTATATATATATATATATATATATATATATATATATATATATATATATATATATATATATATAATATATATGGTTGTCTACACCAAATGATTAATTTATTTGTGAGACTGTAACTACAACAAACCCCTCTCTCTACCTTAGACGTCTAAGGATTCAAAAGAAAACATTTGGTCTAATTAGTTCAGGCAGTCATTTCAAAGATCAGGCAGTTATTTCAAAGAAATGTTCACCATGTGGCTGCTATGTTTAAAGTTGATTTCCTGCCCAAGATGGGTAATAAACTTATTAACATTCCCTCTTAAATAAGAGATTATCAGATATTGACCTCATCCAGAGATATACAGACATATTGTCTGAAAAAATCACTGGATTTCTTTTGAAGCTTAAACAGATTCAGAAAACCAGTTTTAGCTGAAGAAATGACTAATATCACCTAGGTGTTAAATTGTCCCTGCTGTGTTGAATCCACAAATTATAGACGTTACGCCTAGATGAAGATTAGCTAAGCAGAGACACATGTTTTGCATTGTAGCTTTAAAATTAATTTTAAAGTACAACTTGTGTTTCAAGTAAAATTGATTCTCAGACTGTATATTGCTCTTTTAGGCTTGCTGTATTGATTCTCTGTTAAAGTAACATTGTCTGTTTAAGTATAATAGCTAACCAAGCTATTTTATAAATTATTTGCTTTGCAAGGGTTGCATTTTTATTTTTAAAAAAGGAAATAACTAAATAACTTTATTTCTAGCATTCAAATTTTTTTTTGTTTTTCTGTCTGTGTGGGTAATTAGGGGTGGGATTATTTTCACCTGTTTGGGCCTTGCAAGCCTATAAATTTAGCACATTTACTCTGTGAGCTTGCTCTTTTAGGCTTGCTGTATTGATTCTCTGTTAAAGTAACATTGTCTGTTTAAGTATAATAGCTAACCAAGCTATTTTATAAATTATTTGCTTTGCAAGGGTTGCATTTTTATTTTTTAAAAAAGGAAATAACTAAATAACTTTATTTCTAGCATTCAAATTTTTTTTTTGTTTTTTCTGTCTGTGTGGGTAATTAGGGGTGGGATTATTTTCACCTGTTTGGGCCTTGCAAGCCTATAAATTTAGCACATTTACTCTGTGAGCTTGCTCTTTTAGGCTTGCTGTATTGATTCTCTGTTAAAGTAACATTGTCTGTTTAAGTATAATAGCTAACCAAGCTATTTTATAAATTATTTGCTTTGCAAGGGTTGCATTTTTATTTTAAAAAAAGGAAATAACTAAATAACTTTATTTCTAGCATTCAAATTTTTTTTTGTTTTTCTGTCTGTGTGGGTAATTAGGGGTGGGATTATTTTCACCTGTTTGGGCCTTGCAAGACTATAAATTTAGCACATTTACTCTGTGAGCTTGCTCTTTTAGGCTTGCTGTATTGATTCTCTGTTAAAGTAACATTGTCCTGTTTAAGTATAATAGCTAACCAAGCTATTTTATAAATTATTTGCTTTGCAAGGGTTGCATTTTTTATTTTAAAAAAAGGAAATAACTAAATAACTTTATTTCTAGCATTCAAATTTTTTTTTTGTTTTTCTGTCTGTGTGGGTAATTAGGGGTGGGATTATTTTCACCTGTTTGGGCCTTGCAAGCCTATAAATTTAGCACATTTACTCTGTGAGCTTGCTCTTTTAGGCTTGCTGTATTGATTCTCTGTTAAAGTAACATTGTCTGTTTAAGTATAATAGCTAACCAAGCTATTTTATAAATTATTTGCTTTGCAAGGGTTGCATTTTTTATTTTAAAAAAAGGAAATAACTAAATAACTTTATTTCTAGCATTCAAATTTTTTTTTTGTTTTTCTGTCTGTGTGGGTAATTAGGGGTGGGATTATTTTCACCTGTTTGGGCCTTGCAAGTCTATAAATTTAGCACATTTACTCTGTGAGCTTGCTCTTTTAGGCTTGCTGTATTGATTCTCTGTTAAAGTAACATTGTCTGTTTAAGTATAATAGTTAGCTAACCAAGGTAGTTAGGCAAACAAGGTTTTGGGGGTAACCAAGGGGAAATATATTTATTTTATACTTTTAAGTTAAACCTTTTATTAAGAATGTGTGAGAATCTCATTCAGTGTACAGCTTGCCATTGTTTGCATCACTGGAGCAGCCGCTTCTGGGATTATATGTTTGTGGCAAGTGCGAGCATATTGTCTCTTTAGAAACTCGTATTGGGGATCTGGAGGAACGAATTGCAACACTACATGAAATTCAGACACTTGAAAGGGAAATGGATAGGACTGAGCTGGTTGTTAATGGTTCCAGCAGTGGGAATGGGGAGGATTCAGATGAGGAGACTCCAGGATGTAGCTGGGTCACAGTTAGAGGGCGAAGTAAGCGGAAGAGACAGGCCAGTTCTGAGCTGGTACACCCCAATAGATTTGCAAGATTAAGTGAAGATGTTGGGGATATCAGTTCAGGGGTGGCAGTGTCAGAGAGGGCCGTGTTGCCTAGTATAGTGAACAGTCCTTTAGCTGTGGAAGAGGAGCATACTATGGTGGGCAGTCCCTTCAGTCATGGAAGAGGGGCATACAAGTCAGGGCCAGAGGCAGATGTTGGTGGTAGGAGACTCTATTAATAAGGAAGGTTGATAGGGTAATTTGTCATCCAGACCCTTTACATAGAACAGTTTGCTGTCTTCCAGGGGCTCGTGTTAGGCATATTGTGGAGCGTATTGATAGATTGTTAGAGGGATGCGGGTCTGATCCTGCAGTCATGGTGCATATTGGTACTAATGAAGAAATCAGTGGGAGATGGAGAGTCCTAAAAAATGACTTCAGGGAGTTAGGTAGCAAGCTTAAAGCAAGGACCTCCAAAGTAATATTTTCTGAGATATTACCAGTGCCGTGTGTTAACTCAGTAAGGCAGAAGGAGCTAAGGTCTGTTAATTCATGGCTAAAAACATGGTGTAAAAATGAGGGGTTTGACTTTTTAGAACACTGGGCTGATTTTTCACTAGGGTACAAATTGTACAGTAAGGATGGATTGCACCTGAATGACATGGGTGCAGGTGTGTTGGGGGAAAGGATGGTAGCACGTTTAGAGAACCTTTTAAACTAGGCAAAGGGGGGGGAGGGTCAATTAGAACAAAATAGAACAGAGAGATCAGTGTCTGAATATGTCACTCCCTTAATATCTCAGGAAGGGATGACTTAAGAAATGTCACATTAGAAAGTATAGAGGAAAGTACACCAAGTAGCAGCAGAAGAGCACATGAAAATTAAATGTATGACAACAAATGCAAGAAGCATGACAGGGTAAAATGGGGGAGCTGACGCTCTTAGTTGCAGAAGAGGACTATGATGTTATCAGTATAACTGAAACTTGGTGGGATGATTCACATGACTGGGCAGTTAACTTAGAGGGGTATACATTATTTAGGAGGGACAGGAATAATAAAAGGGGTGGAGGAATCTGCATGTATATTAAACCTGACCTTAAACCTACAATAAGGGAAGATATTTATGATACAAGTGACAATGTAGAGACCCTGTGGGTTGAAATAAAGAGTGGGGGGAAAAATCCTAAAAAAATATTACTAGGAACATGCTACCAAGCCTCCCAACATTAGTGACCCGGAGGAAACTCAACTATTTATCCAAATAGGTAAGGCTGCTAATAACAGTGCTGTAATTATGGGAGATTTTAACTACCCTGATATAAACTGGGCCAATGAAACTAGTAATTCAGCTAAGGGGGATAGATTTTTAAATATTCTCAGGGATAACTTCTTGTCACAATTAATAGAGGAGCCAACTAGGAGTAAAGCTATATTGGATTTAGTGCTATCAAACAATACAGATATAATATCAAACATAGAAGTTAAAGAAACATTTGGGTAACAGTGATCATAACATGGTCACATTTGAAATCTCTTTTCATATGCAGTGTTTTAAAGGCTTAACTAAGACTTTTAATTTCAAGAAAGCAAAATTCAACGATTTAAGGAAATCATTAAATAATATAAATTGGGACAATGTATTTTCTAATAAAAATACAGAGGATAAATGGATAATATTTAAAAATTTGTTAAATAAATATACATATCAATACATACCATATGGTTATAAAAATAAAAATAAAAAAACTAAGCCGTTATGGCTAAATAAAAATGTGTTAAAAGAAATTAGGAAAAAAACGTAGGGCATTTAAATTATTAAAAGAAAATAGTACAGACTTAGCATACAATATTTATAAGGAATGTAACAAAGCATGCAAAAAAGCAATCAAATTAGCCAAAATTGAAAATGAAAAATTAATTGCCAAGGATTCTAAGTCTAACCCTAAAAGGTTCTTTAAGTACATAAATAGCAAAAAGTCTAAGAAGGATAATATAGGTACAATAAAATGTGTGGAGGGTAGCATGATAAAATAATGACAGGGAGAAGGCTGAGGTACTAAACCAGTTTTTTTTCTTCAGTATACACAAGAGAGGAACCATTGAATGATACTTTGGAACAGAATAGAACATGCCAGTCCATACCACTAACTGGGTTTTGTTTAGAGGATATCAGGAAAAAACTAAAAAATATTAAGGTAAATAAAACTCCAGGCCCAGATGGAATACACCCAAGGGTGTTAAGTGAACTTAGCACTGTTATAGACAAACCTTTACTCTTAATTTTTCAAGACTCATTATCCTCAGGCATGGTACCCCAGGATTGGCGTAAAGCTGATGTGGTGCCACTCTTCAAAAAGGGAAGCAGGGATGATCCAGGAAGCTATAGACCAGTTAGTCTGACATCAATAGTGGGGAAGATATTTGAAGGGATTATAAGGGATTATATTGATGAGCATATTCGTGTAAACAAGATTATGAGTTCTAATCAGCATGGCTTTAGGAGAAATAGATCATGTCAAACTAATCTAATTAGATTCTACGAGGAAGTAAGTAAAATATAGATAAAGGGGAATCAGTTGATGTGATATACTTAGATTTTGCAAAGGCATTTGATACAGTGCCACATGAGAGATTAATGCACAAAATTAAGGGACTGGGAATAGCTGAAAATGTTAGCTCATGGATAAATAACTGGATAAAAGATAGGGAGCAACGAGTAGCAGTAAATGGATCATACTCAGATTGGACAAAGGTAATCAGTGGCGTCCCCCAGGGATCAGTACCCTGGGCCCTGTTCTTTTTAATATTTTTATAAATGACTTGGAGCAAGGATTAAATAGCGACATCCTCTATTTTGCAGATGATACTAAGTTAAGTAAGGTCATTAGGTCAGAGCAGGATGAACTCTCTTTGCAAAGGGATTTGCTAAAATTAGAACTATGGGCAAGTGAATGGAAAATGAGATTTAATACGGAAAAATGTAAGGTTCTACATTTTGGAAGTAAAAATAAGCAGGCTATGTATTTTTTAAATGGGACAAGACTTAGCCAAACACAGGAGGAAAGGGATTTGGGAGTAGTAATAGATAACAAGCTAAAGATGAGTGCACAATGCAGGGCAGCGGCTTCAAAGGCTAATAAGATACTAGCATGTATTAAAAGAGGCATTGATTCAAGGGAGGAAAGGCATAATTCTGTCATTATATAAAGCCCTGGTAAGACCTCACCTTGAGTTTGGAGTGCAGTTCTGGGGACCGATTGCTAAAAAAGATATTGCCAGAACTAGAAAAAGTTCAGAGAAGGGCCACAAAGCTAATAAGGGATTGGAGAAATTAACCTATGAGGAGAGGCTAGCCAAACTGGGTCTGTTCTCTTTAGAAAAAAGGCGCTTGAGAGGGTGACATGATTACTTTATATAAATATATTCAAGGCCCATATACAGAGATGGCAGAAGCTCTTTTTATTCAAGAAAATTGGTTCTGACAAGAGGTCATAATTTAAGGTTGGAGGAAAGGGAGATTTAATCTCCTGCAACGGAAACGTTTTTTTTCACTGTAAGAGCAATAAAAATTGTGGAACTCATTACCAAAGGAGGTAGTGAATGCCAATACCATAGATACATTTAAAAATAGTCTGGATAAATTTCTGTATATAAACAAAATTCAAGGATATGATTGCTAGTATTAAATGGGTCACATTTTAATGGGGTTATTTAAGCTTAACTGGAGCTTTTTGTAAGTATTTTAGATTTGTATAGGTTGAACCTCGATGGACTTCAGTCTTTTTTCAACCTTATCTACTATGTTACTATGTTACTATGTATATATATATATAGATCCTGAGAAGAAATGCCTAACAGTAACATATTAGATAAGTGTATACTGAACTTAATGAATAGCTATGTGGTAGATGTATACATGTTTGTTTCAAATGGTAACATTTGTTTTTTATTTTACAGACAGCAAGATGTCCTATGAATATTAGCCATAAACATGGATCTGTGTATTCAAAAATTATTAGGAATGTGAAAATATGCTGTGTTTATATGAATATAATGCCAGGATGTTAAATACTATGATTCTGGGGAGAGCAAATAATTGACAGTGAAATTGCTTATTAATATGATTTTTAAAAATGCATTATTAATATATCATAAGTGGAATATTTTCACGTTCGGTCTTAAAATGAATAGAAAAAATGTACTGCTGTGATCCATGTGTATTGGAACATGTAAATTATTAATAAAAGAAATTAAAGTAGTTTAATAATCACTTTATAAGGATGTATTAAACTGTAGCAAAAATGGATGATAAGACTATATTTGCGGTTGTCTGCTGCCCCTTAGGGGATTATAAAACTGTATGACAAGCCAAATAATTAACTAATGGAACACATGCTGAGCCAGAAGAGCCAATCAGGGAGGCGTCTCCCAAATAACCAATCAATGCTAAGCATCCGAAGGGCCAATCAAGACAAGGCTTCCGTGGGGCAATTCCAAATAATCACCAATGATAACAATAAAAATAAAAAGGGTGTGGTATATCACATGATATAACCTCATGCAAAATGAGATAAAAAAAAGTCATTTTTGTCTGCTAATTTTTGGACTGAAAACTGGGCTGCCATTTTTGGGGACACAGTCATTATAAGCAAAACCTGGACTAATTTATTGATCTAATTGCAATACCTTTCTTCATATGAGGTGACCCTGAATCTACTTGGAAAAGCTGGAACACATTATATTTGGTTCATGTTAGTGATGAATGACTGTTCTATAATTTTTTATGTTTTAGACAAAGGTATTCTAAGACTATAGTCAGATTGCAGCTATATAGATATATTTTAGGATTTACCTTATGTAGATAAATACGAATTTATTTCAGCTCAGTTAAATTGGCATATAAACTGGCTGTTTGCATTAATAATATAAATAACTTCTGGTGTTTTAATTAGAGTTATATAGAATCATTTGTGGGCTTAGTAGCTTAATTATACTGGTCTGAAAGTTAGTGGCCCATACTTTGGTATTTCATTGTGATGATGTAATGCAATTCAATTGTGAATAAGGTTAATGCTAAAGATACATTTGGTTTGCTTTGTAAAGAATATTGTAACAACATAAGTGTGTATCATTTGATTCATAATCTGATTTCTATAAATATAATTCAATGTGCTTATAATCTTAACTAATATAAAAGAATTTAGGAATTTATATTAATTTTAATTGTTTTGTATATGCATTTTATTGGGGGTTAGTTTAAAAGAATTATTAAATATTATTGTATTATAACCCGGCCATATACTGACAATCCTTGAGTTAATATACAGTTTTTATCCCAGTACTAAACTGAATAATTATCCTCTCCTAAGAGCTCGGTACACAATACGCACTAACATAGCCCTTTAAGCTAATTAAACAACCTGACGGGCTCTGATGCTGGTAATTCCAGTAAAGTATAGTGACAAATATCCCATCTCTCTCCGTCTTTTTGTCAGACTGATCAATACATTATAAATAACCAGCAAGTGATTGTAATAAGTCTGCAGCCTCCATTTCCATGATTAAAAGCAAAGCCAGGCTGCAGATTTCAACATGAACTATGGGCACAGATCATTAAGGAGCGAACAGATGAGGTCCATAGAAAGGTCTTGCACATTTCTAAATTTCAAGCCATGATGGGGTGTTAGAGAATGCAGGCATGATTTATATCTATTATAACACAGAGATTAGAAACCTTTAGTTACTTCGAGCTGTCTTTATCATTATATTTCCTGTACATCCTAAATATGAGGACAATATAGATCAAAGGTCATCATTCGCTTTTAGTCTATAGTATCCCTTTAAGGAGGCACAGTAATTAAACATCATTTGTAAGTATGTCCTAATCCTTTTTGAGTTTAAATGATTATTTTATCTGGGAGTTACTATGTTTTCTATTTCATGTTGTGTCAGAGGTCCAGTGATGCTGACAGCTTCTTTTATTTGAACACATTCTTCACTTAACTGTGTGATTGGGGCTTTTCATGAGAGGACAGATTTCTTAATTACTTTTAATTTACTCTGCACTTTAGGCAATGCTGTTATTTGTGATTTACAGTTGTAGGAACTGCCAGGGTCACATTTCTCCATTAAAGTCAACCTGAAGTTACAGCTGGAATGGGATCTTGTCTTGCACACATGACATAGAGATTCCAATGCAGAGAGTAGTCAAATAAGTGAAGATTGGATATCTACGTAGTTCCCGGTAGTGCACTGCTGCCCACCGAGTCTACCTAAGTATGCTTTTCAACAAGGAATACAATGAGAACAAAGGCAATGTTATAATAGAAGAAAATTGTAAAGTTGTTTAAAAATGTATGCGCTGCAAACCCTCTCACCACAGATAATTCTTAGGAGGGGTACACGCCAGGGTGCCCCTGTCCCCCCTACTTCTTTCGACATCTCAGTCGAACCCGTTGGCAATCATGGTTAGGACAACAGTTGTCAGGAATTAGAATAGGTAACCAGGTCAAAAAAATTGCTCTTTAATGCCGATGATCTTCTCTTATATCTCCTCGGATACCAAAACCAGTATCCCTAAACTTCTAGATATCACTGCCAGATTCGGGTCCTTTTCAGGTTACAAGATAAATGAAGCAAAGTCAGAATTGCTATGGCCCAGACAGAATAGTAACTCTCCTTCTGTTATCCCTTTTTCTGTGCTAGAAACTCTCTCAAATATTTAGGTATTTTTTCGCCTACTTTATCAGGGAGATCTACGATCTCAATTTTTCTCCATTTCTACGCAAATATTAAAGAGAAACTTAAAAATTGGCAATCCCTGCCACTATCTATCCTCCGGTCGGATCGCCCTATTCAAAATGATTTTGCTGTCCGAAACTTCTTTATGTATTACAGAACGTTCCTCTAATTATGCTGGAAAGGGATATCCGCTGTCTTAATAGCATACTTAGTAGATTTTCTCTGGGGCAGGGAGAAAAGAGACAGAATATCCCTAAGTAAAACTCTCTCTTCCAAAAAGCAGCGGTGGCCTTGCATTAACCAGATATTCGTATCATACAACTATGCTTTCTTGTCCGTGTGGTGGCTGATTGGATTTCACTTACAGTAATTATGTCACAAATAACCCCTTAGAGGAAGATTATATGTAGTCCCTTACCTACCGCTAGCCGTAATTCACTGCCCACCCCAAAGAATTACCTAGGCGAAATCAAACGGCTTAAAATCCTTTTCTAACCCATTGGAAGGCTTGGTGGAAAGTGAGTAGTTTCACTATCCTTAAATTGTAGAAGTTTCTCAGTATCCTCCCACTAAGGGGGAACCCAAAATTTCCTGTAGGGTTGAACTCTGTAACATTAAAAAATGGCATAACCTAGGCTTGGACAGGTGATACAACTCTGGGACACAGAGAGAAAATGTGTCAAATCTTTCGATGAATTAAAAACAGAGTTTCAAATTAAGGAACAAGGAATTATTTGCATATTTGCAAAGCAGGCATCTCTCTACTGTGAGTTGATGAGTGAAACAGGATGAATTGGACTCTGGGTAAATTAGAAAGCTGGCTCACTTTGTTTCAAAAACGGTGTCAGATCCATCTCTATGTGTTATCAGCTAATAAACTCAGCAAGGGTGAATTAGGAACTGGAGAAAATTACTTCCCTAAGGAATCGACTGTTACCTCAATCAAACATTGATATAAAAACCGTCCAATCCTCAATTTGCAAAGTAGCCCAGGTGACTCTATCAGCCACCTGGCGGGAGATGCATGTCAAACTCCTACACAATGCATATTTCACTCCCGAAAAAGGCCATAAAATTCATAATTTTGCTTTTAATAAATGCCCAGAAATGTGCGCTCCCTGCAGCTGACTTAATGCACATGATTTGGACCTGTCCTAAAATAAGGGCATCTTTGGTGGAGAGGCTAGAGTTTTGGTTCAATAAAACCTTAAAAGTCTCTCAGCTGGCTCTTACCACAGCAACAGATCATCTTTGGTACAAAGCACCATAATCCAAATGATAGAATTGATATTTCTTTCTATACTGGCAACTAGATATCTTATTCTTAAAAATTGGAAATTAAGAAGTAGCCCCATCTATTCCAGAGATCAAGAATTTTTGAAAAAACAATGCTTGCTAGAACAAAGGGACACTAATCTAGATAATGACTCTGACATCAGATAATTTTTGCCAAATGGTCAGCCTTTATTAGGTCATTTGCCAGGATACAGAGATGAATGACTTAATATTCCCATTCAGAAACTCTTCCTTCTTCTCTTTTTTTCTTTTTTGGCTTGGCAACCCATGGTTGGGTTGACTAATTCAGAGATAAAATTAGCAGAATATTTACTTGCTCACGTGTTCTTGATTTAAATGTAAAACAATTTTGAACTGTTTGATTTTTGTGATTTCTTCTGACATTTGTTTTTGTAAATTACTGTTGACATTTAAATAAAATAATTAATAATAATAAAATGGAAAATATGGGAGATAATTACATGTGAGGAACCTAGGTGTCTTAGGCTCTTGAGAAATTTCTGAGATATTTGAGAATTTATATGTTATGTGCAAATGAGAAATATTGAAGATAATTCTCTGTTGAAATTGCATTGCCTGTTTCTGTTCCTGATTCCTTGGGATCATATTTTGTGATATTATTGTATGATGTAATACTGGATGTTCACATGTGTTTCTCTCAATAAAAAAAAATTAAAAAAAATGTATGTATGTTATGAAGTCTGATCATGAAAGAAAATGTTGAGTAATCTTGCCCACTATGGAAGTCTCTCACAAGATTACGGTAAAAAACTCAAATGAAAAAAGAACACAGAGGCGCCAATATTGCCTAGTAACGTCTGTATAAAGGGTTATTCATATTGGTACAAGATGGTGCTCACAAAAGATAAGCGTCCAATGGTGCAGATGGAACAGACTGGATCAACAGCAGTGGCCCCAGCTCACTATGTGCCAGCATTCAGGCACTCGATCAAATAGTCAGCAGGCAAGCGTTGGACCTGTCCGTGATAAAAAATAGCTACCATAGCCTAGTACTATGGGTACTCACAAAAGAGAAGCGTCCAATGGTGCAGATGGAACAGACTGGATCAATAGCAGTGGCCCAGCTCACTATGTGCCAGCATTCAGGCACTCTATCAAATAGTCAGCAGGCAAGGGCGTTTGTACCTGTCCGTGATAAAAAATAGCTACCATAGCCTAGTACAATGGGTACTCACAAAAGAGAAGCGTCCAATGGTGCAGATGGAACAGCCAGGATCAATAGCAGTGGCTTCTCTTTTGTGAGTGCCATCTTGTACCATACTGTATAACCCCTTATACAGACGTTACTAGGCCATATTGGTGCCTCTGTATTCTTTCTTTTTTCAGATCAACTATCTCCAGGGACAGAGCATTCCTATGACAGAGTGCTGCCAGCTTGTTGATTACAAAGGACTTATTCTCATTCCTTATTACTAAGACTTTTCATTATCCCTATGGTTCATCATCATTTGTTGTTATTTTTAATTTTTATTGTGTTAACCTGTTTATTTTTATGTGTTTTCATTTTTATGGATTTAGGGGCATATATTTTGTTGCTTGTGTTGATTATTCTGGTTATAGTTTTTGAGTAGGGAAGCACCCCCTATGGGGATTTTGCTTTGTTCGTCTTATATCCCCTATTTTCTAAAAAACTCAAATGATCATAGTAAAGCAAAGTGTGACCACAGCACCAGTAATGCTGATAAGCTGTAGTTTTCAAGATGCAGATAACAATAAATGAGAGTATCTGAGTTTAACAGGTCACAACAGCACTTAGCCTTTATAATAAAGGGGCCGATTTATCATAGTGCGAGCGGACATGATACAAAGTAGCATATCATGTCTGCCCGCACATCGATAAATGCCGACAGCATAACACTGCCATTTATCATTACACAAGCAGCTCTTGTGAACTGCTTGTGTAATGCCGCACCCTGAAGATTTGCGGCCAATTGGCCGCTAGCAGGAAGTGTAAATCAGCCCCGATCGTATAGGATCGGGGTGGATTGAAGACCGCCGCCTCAGCGGTCAAGTTTATGGAGCCGCTGCTTTATAACTACTGTTTCCGGCAAGCCTAAAGGTTCGCACAGAAACAGGGGCATCAAGCTCTATTCAGAGCTTGATAATTGGGTCCTTTTCTACATGTATCATGCGATATCTTCTAGTCAGCTATGTACAGATTTGCTGCAGCACTTGATATGATTTAGCATATGGAGATATCCCTTTAAACAACACTCATTCTGTATAAATAGGCCATGAGTGGATGTGTAATCACTAATCTCTCACATGAATAGTCCCGATTTGCATTCTTTGTTCATGTGATTGCACTTTACCTGTGCAAATCTGAAAAGAAGGTAAACTTGTGAACAAGCCAGAAAGCCTGAATACGACGTTTGGAGAATCACCAACAAATTTAAATAAATGAAAAAAAAAATACATTTTAAGATTGAGGTTCTTCTTAAATGGTGTTACACATATGACATCCTGACCCTTTAAATCAGATTACAAATGAATAAAACATAATATTTTACTCTTCATTAATACTAATTTATGTTAGTAAAACAGAAAATGTGTTTAGCTATAGTATGAATATAGTCTAATTTAAATGCCATTAAATTGTTACTATTGCATAGGTCCCTGTGCAGACAGCATTGGGTAGTGTTCAGATGGTAACAAAACAATGCAACTTAAAAACGTTTTGTTTTCAGTTTCCTTTAGGACGTCGGGTGCCTTGTGACAATTATTGGCACGCTGTATCTTTCCATGACAGTAACATATCATCTCAGGACAAGTGAACAAGTTCCCAGGTAATTTATGCTAAAGGAGGCTAAATAACTGTGTAAAATTTGATTTTATTAGTTTATATTTGACTTGCAAATAGTTATGAAATTTCCTTTGATACAGTTGGCAGGGTTATAAATTGTTCACAGTTTGGGCCAGATTACAGTGGAACGCTAATTAATGTTCAAGGCACCCACAAGTCGCGTTCCACTGCGCTCGGTATATGAGTTGAAAGTAAACTGTTTTTACCCACACACTACCCCCGACAAACTCAACAAAAATAACTTAAAATATCGTCTTCACATTCACATAGAAGTCAATAGAGGAAAATAAACACCCATATTCTCATATTCGCTAACCTGACATAAAAATATGAATATGTCACATTCCAAAGTTTTTCACATAGAATAATATGTTCTATTTTTTCATAAATACATATTTATATTGAGGGATGACTGGCACCAGAAATATAAATAATCCACTGTGCACACCTGCTGTAATAAATTGATAGCAAGATGTGGAGTGCACAGAGGTATAATTAAATTTAATATGAATAAAAAAAAGAGTAAAGATCCCCAAAAGGAAAAAAAAAAACCACACAGCCCCTCCCAATAGGGGTCAAGTATACCCGTATCTGGTACACAACCTGAAAAAAAAGACCAGTAGAACACAGCAATAGTATACAAAATAATATAAATACTTTATTAAACCTAAATCCTATTAAAGCCACACAGCAATAAAGCGATATTATAGTCCCAGACAGGATGATAAATGCAAGGGTACCCTTAGAAAGATCAGGGAACTCCCTAACAAAAGAGGACTGCAGTGACAAAAACGCCCAATGTAATCTCCAGAAGGAGCAACCTATCGGTTCCAGACAAACACCACCAAAGCTGATATCCGTGTAGGGCCAAAACGGGTAGGGAATACTGATAATGTAATCTCACAAATGCCAGTGCAGCACAGCATGAGAACTAGCGCAGCAAAGGGGGTCACGCAGCAATGTCAACAAATTGTAAAAATATATGTATTTTGATTATATACATACTTTATTATATTTATGTGTATATCACATATTAACACATAAATATACATGTATATAAGCATATACATAAATAATTACTGGGAACAAACAGTTCCCATAGACCGTATAGACTTTTCAGTGCCTTAACACCCCACTCCGCCTCAGCTTTACACCCAAAATACTGCCTTACTGCAGTTATTTTAATTAAAAAATAAAACTGCTACAATTTTTATTTCTTAATAAAATACACTACAACTGTATTTTGGGGGCATTTGGGACACATTTATAAATTAACCAGAGATCAGATCTCTGGTTAATTTTATAAGCGCTAATTGCTACCGCAAGCTCATGGAAGCAATAACCAGTCATTTGTAATGGCTGGTTATTTATTGTGCACCCACAAATGGGGCAAATTTTGCCCTTTTGCGGGCACGCAATAAATTAGTGCTCCACTTGTAATCTTAGCCCTATAGGTCTTAAATTGTTATTGGTTATATACAATAGTTTTATTCATTGCGTATATATGCATATGCCTTTCATACACCTTACTCTGCATGATTAATTTCTACATGCAGGATTTCTTCCAGTGCTCAGTATAATAGTTGAAGGTCTTCTAGAGAAAATACTCTATTGGTATCTTTATACCTGCTATAATATGTAGTTTATGTCTATATACTGTACATGGGTTTTATTATGTAGATACTTGCTTATCTGAACATTGTGTTTACGAGTATCTAATAAATATATATATATATATATATATATATATAATTGCAAGTGTAATAGTAAATATTGAAACTTATTTCATGTACAGATTTATAAACAGTATAATTTATGCATAAGTTTATGTTTTTTTAGAATTTATCAATAAATAGTAGTCTGAATACCGTATTATTCATCTGTTCTTCAAGTTTATGGATTGGGCAGTCAGAACTCTTTATATCCATCTTAAATGGATGTCCTTTCTAAAGGACATCATAAATCTATCCTAATTGCGTCTATTACTGGTGGAGATCATGCAGAATATGACTTCAGAAGAGGTGTGTCCCTGCAACCTTCTTGATTCCATCAGTTGCTCATTACAAGGGAGGTGATTCATTTTTTTGGGTTGCGGCTTGGGAAGCTGTTTTCCTTTACTTATCTCTAATTGCGATACTTTCATCTATTTTGGCACAATCAGTGGTCAAAGATTTCTGCAATTGGAAGAGCAGTATTACTCTGGATTTGTTCTTCAGGATAATCTCTCTATTTGCGGTTATATGTTCATCTTGGAACCTTAGATGTCTTTCTTTGCCCATCTGGGGCATCTGTGTTGATGGAAGCCATTTTTTTCTGCTGGGGTGCAATCTGGATTTCTTAATTAAAGCAAGGAGTCTGGTATCCTTTAGAGACAAGGTTACCATTTAACGTTCTGAAACTTCAAGTGATTCTTCGGGCTCTTCATCCTGGCCCATATTGAAAGAGGAAAGGTTTTATCCGTTTTCCAGTTGGACAATACAGTCTTTCTATCAGCATCCTCATACCAACTCAACTAGGGAGGCGGATTACCTCAGCCATCAATCAGTCCAGGAGAATGTATCTCCATCAGGACATATTCAAACAGCTAGTGTCCAAATAAGTGAGTTCCAGACCTAGATCTCATGGCCTCCTAATTACATTTCAAACTTACGAAGTATTGTGCAAGGTCAAAAGATCCAAAGGCTCATATGTTAGATGCCTTGGTGTGTCCAGGGGAGTTTTCATCTTGGATTACCTGTTTCCTGCATTTGTCCTTTTCCTAAGAGTCATTGTTCAGATCAAACAGGAGTCAGCTTCAGTAATATTTATTGCTCCAGCCTGGCCATGTAGAACATGGTATGTGGATCTAGTGCAGATGTCCTCATCTCCTCCATGGATTCTTCCTCTCAGACAGGACCTATTGTGCCAAGGTCTTCTTTTGCATCCAGATCTGAAATCTCTAAAATTAACGGTGTAGAGTTTAAATGCCTATTTCAGACATAGGGGTTTTCTCAGATTCGGTCCTTTGATACGCTGAAACAGGGTAGAAAGCCTGTAACACCAAAGGATTTATCACAAGATTTGGAATGCTGATTTTCAGTGGTGTTTCATCTAGAGGGTACTCTTGGTATTCCTTTAGCATTCCTAGATTCCTTCAAGTTTACAAAATGGCTTTGTCACAGGATTTGTCTGCTAGTTTTCTTAAATGGACAGTATACACCAATTGTCATATAACTGCATGTAATAGACATTACTATAAAGAAGAATATGCACAGATACTGATCTAAATATCCAGAATAAACCCTTTAAAAACTTACTTAAAAGCTCCCAGTTAGCACTGTTGATGAGGTTTGGCAGGGACACCCAGTGAAAGGGGCCTGGGAAAGACAAGAAAAACAGACACTCTTCCCTACCCTCTTTCCCTGCATATGAAAAGACAAATAACAAACAGGAGCCAGCAGGAGGTCTGCAAACACATGTATACATGTGAACCTGTGGGGCTTGGTTAGGAGTCCTAAAAATCAGCACAATGTTTATTAAAATATAAGCTAAACTATACATTTTACAAAAACACTCCCATATGGTCTATAGAAATGGATCATCTACAAAACATTTATGCAAAGAGCAATCTAGTGTGCAATCTCTCTTAACCCCTTAATGATCACAGCAATTTTCCATTTTCTGGCCGTTTGGGACCAAGGGCAATTTTTACATTTTTGCAGTGTTTGTGTTTAGCTGTAATTTCCCTCTCACTCATATTACTGTACCCACACATATTATATACCATTTTTCCTTGCCATTAAATGGACTTTCTAAAGATACCATTATTTTCATCATATCTTATAATTTACTAATAATTTTTTTTATAAAATATGAGGAAAAAATGAAAAAACACAACCATTTTTTCTAACATTGACCCCAAAATCTACAGCCACCAAAAAACACAAATGCTAAATAGTTTCTAAATGTTGTCCTGAGTTTAGAAATATCCAATATTACACGTTCTTGTGCTTTTTTTGCAAGTTATAGGGCAATAAATACAGAGTAGCACTATGCTAATTCCAAACCACTTTTTTTTAAAAATTAGCGCTAGTTACATTGGAACACTGATATCTTTTCAGGAATCCCTGAATATCCCTTGACATGTATATATATTTTTTTAGAAGCAAAACTGGTAACAATTGTCGAGACCCAATGTAAAAACCATATATCATAAACCAGCAATCTGATAAATACCACATATATGATATACAACCATAGAACAATTAAACAAATTAACAAATGAATTACACCAGTACTTATACTATAATTAAAATAGAAATACTCAGATTAGCAAATCCTAGAGGATAGTCCGTAGTTGTGGTGTATTCCCAATTTTTTGGCTCTAAGCCTCCAATGATGTCTCAATCCTCTACAGGGTGTCTCTGTTGTTGAATGGCAGCTACTCCTTCCCAACCAGAAGTCCAGACAGATCTAAGAAAATGCAGAAAAACAGAAGGGCGCCTCCTAGTGTACTATAGTACAGACTATATACATATGCTCAAATGTGATCGACAAGTTACTCACAAGTATGGCAGCACCCACTCGTGCTTAGTGACACCTAATGGGAATCTCTCAGTGTCCCAGCTCACTGCTCCAGGGATCTCACACACTCCTACGTCCAGGGTATTTTCTCCAAACGAAAAAACTCAGGCTCTCAGTCAAGTGAAATATAACAATTCACTTTATTAAAATCCAATATAAAAGACACAGTGTAACAAAAGTTTCACTATGTATTAAAATCGTGCAACTATTTTCTCAGCTGTTTTCAATCAGGCCCTTCTGTTTTTCTGCATATTTTTTTTTAGAAGACATCCCAAAGTATTGATCTAGGCCCATTTGGTATATTTTCATGCCACCATTTCACCGCCAAATGCGATCAAATAAAAAAAAAAGTTCACAAATTTTTCACAAACTTCAGGTTTCTCACTGAAATCATTTACAAACAGCTTGTGCAATTATGGCACAAATGGTTGTAAATGCTTCTCTGGGATCCCCTTTGTTTAGCAATAGCAGACATATATGGCTTTGGGCGTTGCTTTTTGGTAATTAGAAGCCCTCTAAATGCCACTGCGCACCACATATGTATATGCCCAACAGGGATAATTAGGGGAGCAAGTAGGGAGCTTCTAGGATTAATTTTAGCTTTAGTATAGTGTAGTAGACAACCCAAAGTAATTGATCTAGGGCCCATTTGGTATATTTCATGCCACCATTTCACCTCCAAATGCGATCAAATAAAAAAAAACGTTAAAGTTTTCACAATTTTTAGGTTTTTCCCACTGAAATTATTTACAAACAGCTTGTGCAATTATGGCACAAATGGTTGTAAATGCTTCTCTGGGATCCCCTTTGTTCAGAAATAGCAGACATATATGCTTTGGGCCTTGCCTTTTTGGTAATTAGAAGGCCGCCAAATGCCGCTGCGCACCACACGTGTATTATGCCCAGCAGTTAAGGGGTTAATTAGGGAGCTTCTAGGGTTAATTTTAGCTTTAGTGTAGTAGACAACCCAAAGTATTAATCTAGACCCATTTTGGTAATAATTAATTGCCACCATTTCACACGCCAAATACGATCAAGATAAAAAACATTGTTCACTTTTTCCACAAACTTTTTCACAAACTTTAGGTTTTTTCTCACTGAAATTATTTGCAAGCAGCTTGTGCAATTTTGGCACAAATGGTTGTAAAAGCTTCTCTGGGATCCCCTTTGTTCAGAAATAACAGACATATATGGCTTTGGCGTTGCTTTTTTGGTAATTAGAAAGCCGCTAAATGCCGCTGCGCATCACACGTGTATTATGTCTAGCAGTGAAGGGGTTAATTAGGGAGATTGTAGGGGAGCTTGCAGGGTTAATTTTAGCTTTAGTGTAGCAATCAGCCTCCCACCTGACACATCACACCCCCTGATCCCTCCCAAACAGCTCTCTTCCCTCCCCCCTCCCACAATTGTCCCCACCATCTTAAGTACTGGGCAGAAAGCCTGCAATAACTAAAATAAAAGGTATTTTTTAAGCATATTTACATATGCTGCTATGTATGGATCCCCCCTTAGCCCCCAACCCTCCCTGATCCCCCCCCCCGCCCAAACAGCTCTCTAACCTCCCCCTCTACCTTATTGGGAGCCATCTTGGGTCTGCCAGTACCTGTACAAAAAATATATTTTTTTTAAAAATATATATTTTTTTCTGTAGTTTAGCCTTCCCCCCCAAAGACCAACCCCCTATATGCCCTCCCCCCCATTTCTCCCACTTATTACAATTACATTTTTCTGTAGTGTAGCGGTTTCCCACCCACTCCTGCCCCGAGCACACGAAAGCCGCCGTGCCCCGGTGACCCGCCACGATCCCACCCCTTCTTACCGCAGGCACTCATCGATGGCCGCCCACCCGCCTCCAACATCGGCTCCCACCCACCAACGATTGCGGCCATCGATGTCCGGTGCAGAGAGGGCCACAGAGTGGCTCTCTCTGCAACGTATGCTAACTAGAGTTATTGCAGAATGCCTCAATATCGAGGCATCACTGCAATAACCGAAAAGCGTCTGGAAGAGATCAGGATCGCTTCCACCACTTTCCAAGATCGACGACGTACGGAGTACGTCCTCAGTCGTTAACTGTATTTTTTTTTAGAGGACGTACCTCATACGTCGTCAGTCGTTAAGGGGTTAAGGGTCAGGTTCCTGCCTTATTTGTTTCATAGGAAGTTGGCTTAACTTCCTAGTGTTCAGATTTTTGTCCAGGCGTTAGTTCAAATTAGGCCAGTTGTAAAACCACCCTGGAATTTGAATTAAGTTATTTCTGTATTACAAGGTCCTTCTTTTGAACCAATGCATTCCGTTTGCATCAAACTTTGATCTTGGAAAGGTGCTTTTCCTGTTTAGCAATCTCTTCTGCTAGGAGAGTTTCTGAATTGTCAGCACTGTCTTATGATTCTCTATCTTTAATTATTCACAAGGATAAGGCTGGTTTTCGTACTAAATTATATTTTCTGTAGGAACTACCTTAGGAAGGGAATAATAAACAAGAGATTGTTGTTCCTTCATTGTGTCCAGTACCTGCTAACTCTAAAAAGTGTTTGCTACTTAATCTTATGTAGATGTAGTCAGGGCTTTGAAATTCTATCTACAAGCTACAAAAAAGTTCAGACAAACAATCTTTTAGTTTGTCTGTTCATTACTCTGGGTTTCGTAAAAGACAAAAATCAATCCTAAATGCCTCTGCTAGGCTAATCCACCTATCCCAATGCTCTGTATCTGCTGCACCTCTCTGTGAATCCCTTCACTGGCTCCCCATTCACAGCAGAATTAAATTCAAAATTCGCACCCTGACCTACAAAGCCCCTCACCAATGCAGCCCCCACCTACCTGTCCTCACTCATCAACAAATATACTCCAGCTCGCCCCCTAAGATCCAACAATGACCTGCTCCTTGCATCTTCTACCATCACCCTCTTTCCATGCTAGACTACAGAACTTCTCTAATGCGGCACCAACCATCTGGAATGCACTTCCTCGAGCTGTCAGACTCTCCCCCTAATCTGTCCTCCTTTAAATGCTCACTAAATTCCACTTGCCTAATAGTTGTTTTAATCTAACTCCAAACTAACATCATTATCACCTCCTGTTTCTCACCCTCCTACCCATCTAGATTGTAAGTTCCCATGGGAACAGGGCCCTCATTTCTCCCTGTATTTGTTGTGTTTAATTTGTTTGGTGTCTTAATATTGTATTGTATTGTACTGTACTTTTTATCTTTGTACCCATGAACAGTGCTGCAGAATCTGTTGGCCCTTGATAAATAAATAATAATAAAAATAATAATAATACTACGGTAGCGTTGGCTTCTTTGCCTAAACAAGTGATTCACAAGGCTTACTTGGTGGTGGGAAGATCGCCTCCAAAGCGTATTACAGCTCGTTATACAAGAGCAGGTGGCTACATCATGTAGCATCTTTGGACCAGATTTGCAAAACTGCCACATGGTATTCTCTGCATACATTTTTCTAAATGTTATCATTTTGAGGTTTTTGCTTCTTTGCAAGCAGCTTTCGTCAGGAAAGACCTTCAGGCTGCAGTGTCAGCTAAATAGGAAACTACCATTAAAATTGTCCCACCCTGTCCTTATCATAGACCACCTGCTTGGGTATTAATCCTATATGTTATGGAGGACTGCGGACTATCATGATTTAACGAAAGAAAATATAATTTATGCTTACATTTCTGAATTATTTCTTTTGGAATGATGATGGTCCACAGGCACCCGCCCATTAAAATTTTTGGACGATGGTTCTAATGACCGCTCTATAGACCCTGCTTTTTCTTTCCTACCTATATGTTTCCTATTCTCTACTTGGCTATACGTAAAACTAGAGAGAGATGGGAGGTGGGAGGTATTTAAAGCTCTCGTATGGGCTCTTGATCTCCACTTAGTGGTGAGGAAATTAGTCCTATATGTTATAAAGTACTGTGAACCATAATCATCCTGAAAGAAAATAAATTATCAGGGTAAGCATAAATTATGTTTTTATGAGATGCATATGTCAAATATCACAAACATATAGCTAATGTCTAGCGATCAAACTAGATTTGTCCAATTCTTCAGGTTAATGCTGAGCTGTTTTTATGAACTTTTGTACAGAAATATGTATGATATGTGATCTGTTGCCTACTTAAAGTTACTGTTTCAGGACTTTATCGTTGTACGTTTTCATATCTGTAAATTACCATGTAAAGAGTTTATAACAACAAATAAATCAAGGTAAGAATGACTTACTCTATCATGGTTTTTTGTAATATGTTGTGAGGACTATGCGGCCAATCTGTAATTTACAGAAATAATAAGAAAAATACAAGTATATATCTGATTGTTTGCAATAAAGATTCTGGTTAGTCTACTTTAGGGCCAACTATTTTTTTATTGCATACAAATCAAATTCTAAACTAAACTGAAATATATTTAGTATATTCAGGTAATTTGTCCCTGAGCTAAAAAGGCTATCTTGGATTACAAAGGGTCATTAAGTGTCTGTATATCTGTCCATCTGTTGGTCTGCCTCATCTCTAATTCAGTGCCATTCAGGACATTTGTGTATTTCGGGTGTCTCTCCACGCCGCGCTGCTCTAGCCGTTGAAAGGCACGGCCATCTCCTTCCGCTCATTGCCAGGGCTGTGTCGGGTCCGGATGCGTGCGGTGCTGACATCATCGCCGCATGCTCCTCTCTCACTGATGCCGATCCGGACAATCTGTGGCACGGATCCTGCGCCTATGTAAGCATATTCATACAATCTATCACTGCCCAAGTATATTGTTACTACTATTTGCCTTATTGTATTTTAACCCTGCCTGTCTGACTACTCTGCCTGTTATACCCCTGAATTCCTGGATTGATATACAGCTGCTGAACTCTGCTTGTCTGACTATTGTATTCACTACTAAACCGAATTGCTGCATAATGCCATGCAAGTTACACATGAATAGAGACCCTAAGCACTAGCTGGGTCCATGGTGTAGGTCAGTGATTCTCGTGTACGTTGTCACATACCTATGTTTGTCACAGACAATAAAGCTGGAGGATATGTTTATGCAATATGTGGAAGATGGTTTAAATGGTATTAAAAAAATAAGTTAAATAATTTGCTATGTACATAGCTGTTTAGGTTGTTTGCAGTCTTAAAATAAGTAACATGATCCATATATTTTAATTGTAATTGTTCTTCACACAGTGTCACTTGCGTCTAAAGAAATGATTTAGTTGTGTCCCATGCTCTAGATTCATTCTTTGTACGACGTATCTGTTTATGTCACCTAAAGCATTCTTTGTGTACATTTTCTCTTGAGGTATGACTGAAATGGTGCGTAAAATAAACCTGAGCCGAGCAGTGAGAACAATGCAAAGGCTGTTTCCAGAGGAGTACAACTTTTATCCCCAATCATGGATCCTTCCTGAAGAATTTCACCTTTTTGTTGCTCAGGTGAGAGTCATACCATAAATACACACGTCACCTTGCTCAGCGATCCTGTTAAATAGACACTAATGTTATTTGAATTTGTAATTTTTATTGATTTTATATTAATATACAGAAGAAAGAAAACCAGCATACAAGTAATTGAGGACTAACTTTCTATACATAGGTGTGCTGACTGTCCTATAAACCTATCAGATAATTATCAAGCTAATTAAATGAGACAATAGTGACATTTTGTTACCCCCTATATTCCTATCCGGACAATGTTATTTTATATATATATATAGAGAGAGAGAGAGAGATAACAAATTATGTAGCATAATCCTTCTACAGCTTAACTTCCATGGAAAAGAAAGGAAAAGTAGTAAGCACAACTTAACTAAAAGTGTTGCAATCTATAGGAGTTACATAAAACGACTCGGCAGAGGCCTTACTCGTTGCAAAATTACCATTAATCAGGAATTTGAGAGTTTTATAAGTTTTTGCACAAATTGTACCAACTAATATAAACTATAACCTGAGCCTATTATTACAGATGCATCTTTTTAAGATCCCACCAATGAGCGGGGTATCACCCCCCGACAAAAGAAAGGGAGAGGGGGAAAAAAAAAAAAAAAAAAGGAGAAAGTTTACCTTACTAGATACCTAATAATACTATTTCTGTATTTCTGAGAGGAAAATCAAATGGGCAATTTCCCTGGGAGGAAATATCTTTATAAACTTTGACCATTTAAAAAAAAAAAAAAAAAAAAGTTATCTCCTGGTCGGAGTTCATATCTAAAGCCAACTGCTCAATAATACACTGCTTTTTAAGATAATTTTTGATTTCTGAAATAATGGGGGCAAAATGAACCTTCCATCTCTTAAAAATTAGGTTCCTAGATGCTAATATTACTAAATTTATTATTCTGGTTTCGCTTGATATTGAATACTTATCCACAAAGAAGATTAATTCTTTCAAGGAGAGTACAATGGGAGTGATTTTGAGAGTATTAATTGGCCAAAATTCTACTTTTTCCAAAATTGCTAAATTTTAGGGTATGACCAACCATATGAATTAAATGAGTGGCAAATAAGCTGCATTTTGGACATTTATTAAAATTTGTATTATGCCACTTGTAACCTTTTTTCCGGGGGGATAGTAGGTCTGATATATTAATTTTAGATGGGACTCTCTCTCCAAGTTTCAGAGAGTGTGGCGCAATGAAGCAAGGATACGGATCAGAGTTAAGTGTTCAATATAATTAGTGGTTTCAAAGGTAAGATTTGCCCATTTTTGAGCTATATTAGATAGATTAAACTCTCCCGTTCGAGAAACAAGATAAACATACCAAGTGGAAATAGACAGGTGACTGGTTTTAGCCTGTACTGACCAATTATCAAGCTTTCCCCCGTTACCAATTCACGAGAATTTTTTGACTAGCTGAGATACGTAGTGCCTAGCCTGAAGATATGCAAAAAAAATTCACGGTTTCCCAGATTGAATTCATGTTTTAATTCTTCAAATTATTTAATAGTTTGTACTATTTGATTTACAAATTGTGACGCGAAGTAAAGGCCTTTCTTGTGCCAGTCATGGAGCACTAAAGTTTGAATACTTTCTTGAAATCCGGGTTACCCATAAAGGTCTGATATCGGGATATATGCATATTTATCTTTACAAGAGACCCGATTCTTTTCCAAGCCTGAATTACCGTAAAGATTGATTTATCTTTTTTCACCTGTTTAGAAATTAGGTTAGAAGGTACAATGAATCAGGGAAATAGTAGAAAATGGGTAAATCATATTGGCTTTTAGGTATTATCTATAAAGGTAGTCTAGATGTATCATCCAATCCGTAGCAATACGCCCAAGAAAGACCAGATTATAAATGTACAAATCTGGAAGGGCAAATCCTGCTAAGTGTTTCGGGTAAAGATAACTTTTGAATAGATATTCTGGGCCTTTTATTCTGCCAGATAAACCTGACAAATTGCGATATTAAAATTTTTTAATATCATCACTTTTTAAAAGAATGGGGAGATTTTGTAAAATATACAATATCTTGGGGAGAAGTACCATCTTAAACGGAGCAATACGCCCTGAAATGGAAAGAGGAAGATTTGCCAATTCTTAACATACGTTTTAACTTGAGAGAAAATTGAAGGGATATTCAGGGAATACTAGTCTTGAGGATCAGCAGATATGTTAAGTCCCTAAGTAATCTAAAAGAGTTTGAAACTATCTTAAAGGGAATCTCATTTAGGGAATCTTTTGATTTTTACAGCCAAAGTGTATCTGATTAACAAGGTGTTAATTTTGTAGCCTGAAAATTGGCTGAATAATTCGATTGGTCTCAAAAGCTTTGAACATTTAACTGGGTATAGATAGATATCGAGCAAATCATCACATAGTAATTCTATCTTCACCTCTTTTTTCCCTATTTTTAATGCCTTCAATCTGCTGCCTGATTTTAATAGCCAAAGGTTTGATTGCGAGATCGAAAAGTAACAGAGACAGAGGGCATCCCTATCGAGTGCCTTTTTCAAGCATAATAGTACACAACTTCATACCGTTATAAATTAGACTGGTAGAAGATTGGGTTATAAGTTTTTAACCAACTTTGGAAAGTTGTTTCTAAACCCAAAGCGATATAAAGTATCTAACAAATGCTCATGCTGTACGCAATCAAACGCTTTTTCTGCATCAATGGCTAGTATTGCCGGCATCAGACTGATCTTCAATCTTACCTTGATCAGAATTTTTAAAGTAGTCTATAAGTAATAGTAACTGTCTGATCTTTGCGGCAGAGCTACGAATTAAAAAGGAAACCCGCTTGATCCTTGTGGATGACCTTAGCTAAACCTTCTTGAAGTCTCTTAGCCAGAATAGAGGAAAATAATTTATTATCAGTGTTTAGCAGGGTTATAGGCCTGTAGGATTCCTTGTAAGAGTGTCCTTCCCTTGCTTAAGAATGAGATTGTCTGTGATGCTGCAATATTTAAGGGGATCCGAGATTCTTCTATATATTAAGAGTTAAATAACTTTGTTAAGTGAGGGACAATAGATGGGGCGAGAATCTTATATACTTCATTTGGTAATGCGTCTGGACCCAGGGCTTTGTCTGTTTTAAAATTTGTATGGCTTGTGTAACTTCCAATTCTGAAATGGGGGAATTCATTTTGGAGTTAAACTCAGTACTAATGAGCGGGGTAGTAACGTAATGCCAGAATTTTTCCGCCATGCTACTTTCACCAAGGGACTAGAGGAGTAAAATTTTTTATAATAGTCATAAAAAGATTCAGAGATTTCTCTAGGTGTAGAGAGCCGCTTCCCATTGTCTTGTACTAATTCGTTCAGAGAGGATTTTTTGTATGTTTTTACTAACTTTGATAATAATTTACCTGATTTATTGCAGCGCTTGTATAGCCTTGCCTGATATTTTAGATCTGCATGTGTTGTATCTTCCAATAAGGAAGGTATCCCTCTCTCTTTTTATCCCTGAGATATCTTCTCCTCCGAGGGGGTGTCTAAGTATCTATTATACGCATTCATAACTGCTGCTGAAACTTCCCTTTCTCTTAGTCTAGACCCCTTTTTAGACCTTGCAATAATTTCCCCTCTTTGTACTACTTTTGCAGCTTCCCATAATGTTGAAGATTTGGCAACCGAGCCTACGTTAAAGAGAAGATATTCATCCATTTTTGTTTTTTAAACCAATTTCTAAATTTGGGATTTTTATTCAGATGTTTTGGGTAAATAAAATGCGCCGCTCACTCCGTGACTGTTTTCGAGCGGGGATATCCAATAATACAGGGGCATAATCTGAAATGCAAATTGCTGATATTGTGGCTTTTGCCCCATTCTGTACAGCTATCACTAGTCAGGATAAGATCAATCCTTGAGAAAGATTTAAAAGAACTGAGTAGCATGTATAATTTCGAACGTCCGGATGGTGAGACCATCCAAATATCTCTGACTGGCGAGATTTTGGAAGATGGTGTTGAAACAATTTAGATTCTAGATTGGTCTCTCTTTGGTTTATTTTTAGAGGTAACCTCCTCTTAACCTATCCAAGGGATATTGGGGGGGACATGTTAAAGTCACCTGCCACTTTCAGATGACCTCCCACTACTTGAAGGGATCTTAGCTTGGAGAGACTCACAAAATTTTGGGTTGAAAACATTGGGGGGCATAAAGGTTACAGAGAGTATAGAGTTGAATTCATTTGAGAATTATAAATTGGCTATCTGGGTCGATTATTGAATAGTGGTAGTGTTTTCATAAATCAACTTCTTCCCCTGGAGAATTACAACTCCATTTTTTCTGTTAGTAGAGGAAGTGGTGAAAACCTCTCCTACCCAGGAAGATTTTAGTTTTATAGATTTCTTCTAATTTTAAGTGGTGTTTCCTGAATAAAAGCAATACTCATATTGATTCTGTAAATGTGATATAATTGTTTTTACGTTTTTATTGGTGACGTAATACCACCAACGTTCCACGAGGGTCAGCCTGAGGTAATTATCTCTAGCCATTTATTTATCGTGAAAAAACAGGCATGCGGAGGGAGAACAGAGAGGAGAAGAAAAAAAAAAGGAAGGGGGGAGTAAGTTATCTAAACATAGTGCAATTGGAACTAACACTGATTAGACCTGAGTCCATAATGTGGCTTAGTTATGTAAAATTCACAAAAACATCTTAATTCTAGTTTATTTAACCCCATACTCAGCAGTTTTTTTCTCTGCCTCCTGAGCTGAGTCAAAAAATAAGGTTTGACCATCCAGTATTACCCTTAATCTGGCTGCCATCCTGCCTTTATATCGTTTTGCCACAGGCCGGGGATAGCTCCCTTCGCCTTGAGAAGTTTCAAAAGAAAAATCTTGAAAGAGCAGTAATTTAGCTTTGTAATATACTATTGGTTGATTTTTGCAAAAGTATTGTAAGAATAATACTTTGTCCTGATAATTTGCAATAATAGGCCTAGATTTATAAAATTCCTCGAGATTCAGAGAGTCTCCCCAGTCTGTGGACTCTCACTATTGTGAAGGTGATTAAGGATGGCGGGATATTTAGTAATTGTGGAAGAGTGTGTGACATAAATTTCATCAAATCTTCCTGCTGGCTAGATTCCGGGACTCCGATAATTCTAAGATTGTTTCTTATCAATCTATTTTCGAGGTCTTCTAGCTTAGTCTGAAGTTTAACTAGCTCACTGTAATTACTCTTGATCTTAGGAACATATGAGTTAGACACAGCTTCCAAATCCGAGATTCTCTGCTCGGCTTCTTGTATCCTTTTATAGAGAATGCCTAACTTCTGTTGTCAAGGACAAAATGTCGTGTTTAATTTCAGCTCTTAGTCAGTCAAATTTAGGAGTTTATGGCATCTATATATTGGAGACTAAAGATTAAGATTCCTGAAGTTCATGAGATTGAAAGTATTAGTTGGAGTAGACTCGGGATGAACTTCTACCTCTATTAAGTTTTTATTCCTACGTTCCCTGTGCTTGGATGCCATGCCTGGGATTAGAATTGGGTCGTGAGGAAGGGGTGAAGTGAGGAATTAATCCCTAAAAAAAAATAAAGAAAAAAGTTAAACAGAGCGCCAACTCTAAGTGGGGGGGCTTATGGAATTGGTGGGGAAAAGGGGAAGTGCGGGTTGTGAGGAAGAGGAGAGAATAACAACTAAAAAGTGAGGTGCTTAAGGGATTGTGAAGGGAATAGACCAGAAGATGGCACAGAAGCACTGGGCTGAGTTCAACAACTAGGCCCCTATATATGAGGCCCGATAGCTGTATAATCCTCAGGATCCACCTGCTAAGGGACTTGACTTTGATAACTGAACCCCCTAAGTTAAGGGGAATTAGTATTAAGGATGCTCCTTTGAATAAGTACGATAATTGAAAAACAGAGTTGCTCAATGGAGGCGGTATCCATGGGAATTTAGGCTCCTGCAGTGATTATGCTCCTTGGGTAAAGAAGATGTTAGGTATTTGAGCGAAGGAACTACAAAAACAACAGGACTAAATAAATCTAAACTATATATCTTGGCTACTCTGCTATTACCCCCGAGATTAACCCAATTACGGAAAGACAACTAATATTATTGTTAGAAATTTGTATACAGCAACCCTAACAAAGCCTGTCTGGCCCCAAAGTTTTGCTTTAGATGACTTTAAAGAGTCATTAGAGAATCATTCACCGGGTTTTTCCACAGACATTAAAATTATAAATAAAGTTTAATAAACTTACTAACAATGTAGACACATTATAGTTTTAAACACGCACCATTTTTGTAACAAAAAGCCTAGTACAGTATTTACCAAGATAGGTAATTACCTATAGAAGTTTAAACCATCCTGATATCTAGAGGGTCTGTGACAAACATATGATAAATATATATATATTATATATATATAATAACTACGTGCAATATAAATGAACAGGCATGGAAGTTTATTCTAAGCTTTTGTTCTATCTCAGGGGTGCTGTTCTCCTCCCCCTTTTCTCTTGTAAGATGTATCGAGTCCACGATTCATCCATACTTGTGGGGATATTCTCCTTCCCTATAGGAAGTGACAAAGAGAGCACCCACAGCAGAGCTGTCTATATAGCTCCTCCCTTAGCTCCGCCCCAGGCATTCTCTTTGCCTGCTTAACTGCTAGGAAGGGTAAAGTGAGTGTGGTGACAAAAATGTCTGTCATTGGGCAGGATCAGACTGATATGGTACAGGATATTTTTTTCTCTGTGAAGGGGGGCATAGTGTGCAAAAAGAACGAGTTGCAATATAAATAAACAGGCATGGAAGTTATTCTAGATTTTGTTGTACTCAGGGGTGCTGTTCTCCTCCCCCTTTTTGCATATGTAAATTACTCTTGGGTCTCCCTAAGAGTAATGGGTAATCCAGACGTGGGACCCCATGCACACATGCCCTTAGAGAGATACAACTGCACCTCTCTGACGAGGCCCTCAGAAGGGCTGAAACGATTGTCTGGGGTTGTTGCTTCCCTTGTTCAAGAGAAGAATTGCCTGGTAGTTCGGCGCTGGACTGTCATTGGGGCAGATCAGAATGATATGCTACAGGATATTTTTTCTCTGTGAAGGGGCATAGTGTGCAAAAAGAACGAGCACCCTGAGTTGCAATATAAATGAACAGGCATGGAAGTTATTCCTAGCTTTAGTTCTATCTCAGGGGAGCTGTTCTCCTCCCTCTTTTCTCTGTAAGCTGTATCGAGTCCACGATTCATCCATACTTGTGGGATATTCTCCTTCCCTACAGGAAGTGCAAAGAGAGCACCCACAGCAGAGCTGTCTATATAGCTCCTCCCTTAGCTCCGCCCCCAGGCATTTTCTTGCCTGCTTAACTGCTAGGAAGGGAAATGTGAGTGTGTGACAAAAATGTTAGTTTTATTTTCCTCAAGCAAAAGTTTGTTATTTTAAATGGTACCGGTGTGTACTATTTACTCTCTGGCAGAAAAGGGATGAAGATTTCTGAAAGGAGGATGATGATCTTAGCATTTGTAACTAAGATCCACTGCTGTTCTCACAAGGGCTGAAGAGTACGGAAAACTTCAGTTGGGGGAACAGTTTGCAAGGCTAAACTGCATTAAGGTATGTTCAGTCTATTTTTTTCTAGACAGACTGTGTTATTTCTAGAAAAGGCTGGCATGATCCCCATGAGGGAAAGGTAATGCTGTATTCAGTAAAAGAGGAATCCAAGCTTGCATAAAGGGGCTCATAGTTTACTGGTGACACTAAGGTCCCCGCTTCAGCTTCCCCTGCAGCAAAAGCAAGAGGGGAATTCTGTCCAATCCAAGTCAGTCTGGAGACCTAACCAGGGCTTGGAACAAAGGTAAACAGGCCAAGAAGCCTGCTGCTGCCTCTAAGACAGCATGAAGGGGTAGCCCCCCGATCCGGGACCGGATCTAGTAGGGGGCAGACCTCTCTTCGCTCAGGCTTGGGCAAGAGATGTTCACGATTCCTGGGCTTTAGAAATTGTGTCCCAAGGATATCTTCTGGACTTCATAGACTCCCGCCCCAAGGGGGAGATTTCACATTTCTCAATTGTCTGCAAACCAGACAAAGAGAGAGGTGTTCGTACGCTGTGTAGAAGACCTACCATACCATGGGAGTGATCCGCCCAGTTCCAAGAGCGGAACAAGGGGCTATGTTTTTTACTCCAACCTGTTTGGTGGTTCCAATAAAGAGGGAACTTTCAGACCGATCTTGGGATCTCAAAATTCTAAACAAATACCTCAAAGTACCATCTTTCAAGATGGAGACTATTCGGACTATTCTTCCTCTGATCCAGGAGGGTCAATATATGACTACCGTGGATTTAAAGGATGCGTATCTACACATCCCTATCGGCTCCCAGAATTTTCACAAAGGTGCTAGGGTCCCTTTTGGCGGTTCTAAGACCGCGGGGTATAGTAGTGGCACCTTATCTAGACGACATCTTAATTCAGGCATCGACTTTCCAGCTAGCCAAGTCTCACACGGACATCGTGTTGGCTTTTCTGAGATCTCACGGATGGAAGGTGAACATAAAAAAGAGTTCTCTCGTCCCTCTCACAAGAGTTTCCTTCCTAGGGACTCTGATAGACTCGGTAGAAATGAAAATATTTCTGACGGAGGTCAGAAAATCAAAACTTTTAATCACTTGCCGAGCTCTTCATTCCATTCCTCGGCCATCAGTGGCTCAGTGTATGGAGGTAATTGGACTCATGGTAGCGGCAATGGATATAGTTCCTTGTGGAATGGGGATTATGCAGATTTATCTCCTCAACTGCAATCTGGACCAAGAAACCAGACATTCTCTTCTCTGGTTGTTGTCTCAGACCACCTGTCTCAGGGAATGTGTTTCCCAGGCCAGAGTGGCTCATAGTAACGCCAGATGCCAGCCTGCTAGGCTGGGGGTGCAGTCTGGAAATCCCTGAAAGCACAGGGCTTATGGTCTCGGGAGGAATGTCTTCTCCCGATAGACATTCTAGAAACTGAGAGCGATATTCAATTGCGCTTCAGTGCATGGCCTCAGCTAGCTGCGGCCAAATTCATCAGATTTCAGCCGACAACATCACGACTTTAGCCTATATCAATCATCAAGGAGGAACACGGAGTACTCTAGCGATGATGGAGGTACCAAAATAATCCGATGGGCGGAGGATCACTCTTGCCATCTCTCAGCATCCATTTCCCAGGGGGTAGAGAACTGGGAGGCGGATTTCCCTAAGTCATCAGACTTTTCATCCGGGGGAGTGGGAGCTCCATCCGAGGTATTTTGCCCAGCTGACTCAGCTATGGGCACACCAGAATTGGATCTGATGGCGTCCCGACAGAACGCTAAACTTCCTTGTTACGGGGTCCAGATCCCGGGATCCCCCAGGCGGTACTGATAGAGTGCTCTAGCAGTTGCCCTGGTCCCTTCAATCTGGGCTTATGTATTTCCACCGTTTCCTCTCCTCCCACGTCTGGTTGCCAGAATCAAACAGGAGAGAGCTTTGGTGATTCTGATAGCGCCTGCGTGGCCACGCAGGACTTGGTATGCAGACCTGGTGGACATGTCATCTGTTCCACCGTGGACTCTGCCAATGAGGCAGGACCGTCTAATCCAAGGTCCATTCAAGCATCCAAATCTAATTTCTCTGTGTCTGACTGCTTGAAGATTGAACGCCTGATTCTATCAAAGCGTGTTTCTCTGAGTCGGTCATTGATACCCTGATTCAGGCTAGAAAGCTTGTCACCAGAAAATCTATCATAAGATTTGGCGCAGATATCTTGTGTTGGTGTGACTCCAAGGGTTACTCATGGAGTAAGATTTGGATTCCTAGAATTTTGTCCTTTCTCCAAGAAGGATTGGAGAAGGGATTATGAGCTAGTTCCTTAAAAGGACAAAGTATCTGCTTTGTATATTCTTTTACACAAACGTCTGGCAGATGTCCCAGACGTTCAAAAGCGTTTGGTCAGGATCAAGGCCTGTAATTTAAACCTGATGCTCCACCATGGAGCCTAAATTTGGTTCTTAATGTTCTTCAAGGGGTTCCGTTTGAACCTATTGCATTCCATAGATATTAAGCTTCTATCTTGGAAAGTTTTGTTTTTAGTAGCTATCTCTTCGGCTCAAAGAGTTTCTGAGTTATCTGCTTTACAGTGTGACTCACCTTACCTAGTTTTCCATGCAGATAAGGTGTTTTGCGTACCAAACCTGGGTTTCTTCCTAAGGTTGTTTCTAATAGGAATATCATCAGGAGATTGTTGTTCCTTCTCTGTGTCCTAATCCTTCATCAAAGAAGGAACGTCTGTTGCACAATTTTGATGTGGTTCGTGCTTTAAAGTTCTAATTACAAGCAACTAAAGATTTCCGTCAAACATCTTCATTGTTTGTTGTTTATTCTGGTAAACGAAGAGGTCAAAAGGCTACGGCTACCTCTCTTTCCTTTTGGCTGAAAAGCATCATCCATTTGGCTTATGAGACTGCTGGGCAGCAGCCTCCTGAAAGAATTACTGCTCATTCTACTAGAGCAGTGGCTTCCACATGGGCTTTTAAAAATGAGGCTTCTGTTGAACAGATTTGTAAGGCGGCGACTTGGTCTTCGCTTCATACTTTTTCCAAATTTTACAAATTCGATACTTTTGTTTATTCGGAGGCTATTTTTGGGAGAAAGGTTTTACAAGCAGTGGTGCCTTCCGTTTAGGGTACCTGTCTTGTCCCTCCCTTCATCCGTGTCCTAAAGCTTTGGTATTGGTATCCCACAAGTATGGATGAATCCGTGGACTCGATACATCTTACAAGAGAAAACAGAATTTATGCGTACCTGATAAATTTCTTTTTCTTGTGATGTATCGAGTCCACGGCCCGCCCTGTCTGTTTAAGACAGGTAGTATTTTTTTAATTAAAAAAACTTCAGTCACCACTGCACCCTATAGTTTCTTCTCCTTTTTCTTCTTAGCCTTCGTCGAATGACTGGGGGGCGGAGCTAAGGGGAGGAGCTCTATTGACAGCTCTGCTGTGGGTGCTCTCTTTGCCACTTCCTGTAGGGAAGGAGAATATCCCACAAGTATGGATGTAATCCGTGGACTCGATACATCACAAGAGAAAGAAATTTATCAGGTAAGCCATAAATTCTTTTTTTTGCTTATGGTAAATTACTCTTGCGTCTCCCGAAGAGTAATGGGGAAACCAGACGTGGAGCCCATGCACACATGCCCTTAGAGAGATACAACTGCACCTCACTGACGAGCCCACAGAAGGCCGAAACGATCGTCTGGGGTTTGTTGCTTTCCTTTTTCAGAGAAGAATTTCCTGGTATTTCGGCGCTGGACTGTCATTTGGCAGGGTCAGACTGATATGGTACAGGATATTTTTTCTCTGTGAAGGGGCATAGTGTGCAAAAAGAACGAGCACCCTGAGTTGCAATATAAATGAACAGGCATGGAAGTTATTCTAGCTTTTGTGCTATCTCAGGGGTGCTGTTTCTCCTCCCCTTTTTTTGCATATATATATATATATATATAGGGTCATGTGACAATCGTGTCTAAGACGGTTATGTGACAGTCATAAGATATCTAGAGGGTCATGTTGACAACCATATAGTCTAGACGGGTCATGTGACAGTCATACCTTATCAAGGTCATGTGGCAATCATAAGGTATCTAGAGCAGTGATTTGCAACCTTTTTTTTGCCGTGGCACACTTTTCACATTAAAAAAAGCCTGTGGCACAGCACCATCACAAATTTTTACAAAATCACACATTGTAGCCTAATACAGGATATATATACAGTATATATATATATATATATATATATATATACACACACACTTTACTGTGGCTGTCATGCCATGCCTCCTACAAACTATACATACATATTGACATTCATTCAACAAACAATCATAATGATTGTCAGTCTGATGCCGCGGCACACCTGAGGATCTCTCACGGCACACTAGTGTGCCACGGCACACTGGTTGAAAAACACTGATCAAGAGGGTCATGTGACAACCATATGATATAGGTGGGGTCAATGTGACAACCATAATTAAATTCAGAGTTTGTGACAACTATATACTTATCTAAAGGATAATGTAACCCATTGTTTGCGTATAGCTGATTAAATCCACATCACTTTTTCATCAATGATATGAAACATAGAGAGCGATATTACCTCTCATTGTAAAGATTAATTTGTTATATTTTTCATCAGGGGTTATGGATGTATGGATTTTAATTGTTTCCAGTGACATAGATACACTCACCAGCTCCTTAGTCTAAATGCCATATATTAAGGGTTAAGTAACTGCAATCTTTACATTTAGTGTGTGCTGAGTAGAGGGTCAGCTGACTTTTTGTTTGAATTAGGATTTTTCTCCTCTTTTTAAGTTGCTTCCACCAGTGATGAGGGGCAGGTTTGCCTGCTCTGATGTGACACAAGGATAAAGAGAAGAAATCCTGCCTGTATCTCAGTGACCCCCTCTAATCAACTCTAAATTAAGTAGTACAAAAAACAACAAAAATGTTCCTATGTGCCAGTCTGGGAGACTGCAAGACCCCAGCAATGCGTTGTATTGCACACTTGTGAGGGCTTCTTTATTTTATTATTGTGGGCTGTTTGAACGATAACTGTTCATTGTGGCACCATCTCTTTTTGTATGTGTTGTATTGACCTAGTCTGAAGACAGGGTTCTGAGTAGCAAGACCAGGGTGATAAATTACATTTTGCTCCCTCTTTCCTAGAAAAGCTGCATATAACACCGACTAATGCGAAAAAATTATAAACCCCATTTCAGCGTAATATTTTTGAGCCAAAAATCTGCCCTGGTGCCAGGGCAAAAAGGGGGCGGAGTCCTCAGTGAATCATGAGTAAGTCTGTGGAACCTGGACAATATTTAAGCAATACATACTGAGTCAGGGTGTTCTGGGTGGCATTTGGTTGTCCTCAGGTTTTGGAAAGAGAAAATAGATACACTGTTTTACAGAGGTAGAAGGTACAGCCGAGACATCCGCTAATTCTAGGATATTTAATAGTTATGACGTTCTACTCTCATCACATGAGAGTTTGTTCCCAGGATCTCTTTGTATCAAACATGTAAATGACCCTGTAAATAATGATTTAGACTTTTCTAGTCTTTAATGCTGCAACTGTATACTGTGTACTTTGTAGTGTACCTGGGAATGACTATCCTTTATTTAAGGGACATACTACTCATATGCAAATCACTTGAAAGGGATGCAGCCTAACTTTAAAAAGCTGACAGGAAAATATCACCTGAGCATCTCTATGTAAAAAACGGGAAGATATTTTTACCTCAAAATTTTTCAGCTCACCAGAGTAAAATGTTTTGTTAACCATTATACTTAGGCTGGTGCGCCAGTCTGTAAGATAAAATCCCCCCAAAAAACAATAGCCAATTATGATCAGCAGTGCTGAGGTAATGCTTTGCCATTGCTATAAATCTCATGAGATTTCATAGAACTCACATAAATGATAGGAAAATAACATGAACTGTGTCTGCATATGACAGGTGGACACTCCATAGCAAGTCCTGGACCAGCATCCTGACTGGCTGCTTAAAGTCTCTTTACAGTGGTTTGTGAATACTTAGGAATTTTGAGGTAAAATATTTTCCCTTTTACATAGAGATGTTCAGGTGATATTTTCTAGTCAGCTTTTTAGAGTTGTGCTGCATCACTTTCATGTGCATCAACATTTGGGGTATCATGTCCCTTTAATGAAACAGCATGTAATACCAAGCTACATTAGTGCCATATTATGGGTTTCTTTAAAGCCGCACGGCACACAGGGCATTAGACAGCAGTGCTTACAGGTTTTAACATTTCAAACAAGGGGTTTATTTGCTATTCTCTCTGTGAAGAACACACAAGGATTTGTTGTTAGGTAGTAAAGCCTCCAGCTAAGTAAGTTAAATCCGAATGTAAAGTCAGCAGAACTATTCCCTCTTCCTAAACTGCAGTGTTTTCATGTTGTTTGTTTGCACCTGTTAGAAACTGTTTCATGTTTACATTAAAGAAGGTATTGATTGTTCAACAAAAAAACCTTCTGATCTACTCATGCACTTTACTACACTGTGATGGGGAGAATTATTTTACAGGCACCTTTGTACTAACAAGGTGTCCTCTGCAACTGCTCTGACTTATCGCCTCTCCCCCTGAGAGCAGGGTGCGCTGGGCACTGTACGTCTTGATAAAGTAGCCAAAACACTCTCATATAGAAGTAATTAGAGTCATTGTTTATAAATATCCAAGCTTGTTAATCACAAGGTTACGTGTACAAGACGTGCTAATTCATTAAAGGGATAGAAAGGTATCCTTTTCAACAAATCATGCCAAGAGAACATAACCAAATTAGATGATAAAACTTCATATAAAAGTTGTTATAACATTGCTCTATCTTAATCATGAAAGAAACAGATTGTCCCTTTGATGCAAGTGTGGTATGGGGTACAGTAATGGACAAGTTTGTTCTGTAGGTAGAATTCTGGCTTACCCAGAGGCCAGCAAGGAGTTACATAAACACATCCAGACCACTGGTTGCCCCAGCATTATAGTGTCTAATGCTGCTGACTATCTCTAGATGGTGCTACAGACAAACACATGGCTTATGTGCTCCGTGCAGAAATGATTCTAGTATAGCTGTGAGCACAGGCATTATAGTGTCTAATGCTGCTGACTATCTCTAGATGGTGCTACAGACAAACACATGGCTTATGTGCTTGTGCAGAAAATGATTCTAGTATAGCTGTGAGCACAGGCATTATAAGTGTCCTAATGCTGCTGACTATCTCTAGTTGGTGCTACAGGCAAACACATTGGCTTATGTGCTTGTGCAGAAATGATTCTAGTATAGCTGTGAGCACAGCATTAGAAGTGTTCTAATGCTGCTGACTATCTCTAGATGGTTCTACAGACAAACACATGGCTTATGTGCTTGTGCAGAGATTTCTAAGTGAAATCTAGTAAAGCTGTGAGCACATGCATTATAGTGTCTAATTGCTGCTGACTATCTCCTAGATGGTGCTACAGACAAACACATGGCTTATGTGCTCGTGCAGAAAATGATACTAGTATAGCTGGGAGCACAGGCATTATATGTCTAATGCTGCTGACTATCTCTAGATTGTGCAACAGACAAACACATGACTTTATGTGCTCGTGCAGAAAATGATTCAGTTATAGCTGTGCGCACAGGCATTATAGTGTCTAATGCTGCCTGACTATCTTCTAGATGGTGCTACAGTCAAACACATGGCTTATGTGCTCGTGCAGAAAATGATTCTAGTATAGCTGTGAGCACAGGCATTATAGTGTCTAATGCTGCTCGACTATCTCTAGATGGTGCTACAGACAAACACATGACTTATGTGCTTGTGCAGAAAATGATACTAGTATAGCTGTGAGCACAGGCATTATAGTGTCTAATGCTGCTGACTATCTCTAGATGGTGCTACAGACAAACACATGGCTTATGTGCTTGTGCAGAAAATGATTCTAGTATAGCTGTGAGCACAGGGCATTATAGTGTCTAATGCTGCTGACTATCTCTAGATGGTGCTACAGGCAAACACATGGTTTTATGTGCTCGTGCAGAAAATGATTCTAGTATAGCTGTGAGCACAGGCATTATAGTGTCTAATGCTCTGACTATCTCTAGATAGTGCTACAGGCAAACACATGGCTTATGTGCTCGTGCAGAAAATGATTCTAGTATAGCTGTGAGCACAGGCATTATAGTGTCTAATGCTGCTGACTATCTCTAGATGGTGCTACAGGCAAACACATGGCTTATGTGCTTGTGCAGAAAATGATTCTAGTATAGCTGTGAGCACAGGCATTATAGTGTCTAATGCTGCTGACTATCTCTAGATGGTGCTACAGACAAACACATGACTTATGTGCTGTGCAGAAAATTGATTCTAGTATAGCTGTGAGCACAGGCATTATAGTGTCTAATGCTGCCTGACTATCTCTAGATGGTGCTACAGACAAAACACATGACTTATGTGCTTGTGCAGAAAATGATTCCTAGTATAGCTGTGAGCACAGGGCATTATAGTGTCTAATGCTGCTGACAATCTCTAGAGTGTGCTACAGACAAACACATGACTTAGTGTGCTTGTGCAGAAAATGATTCTAGTATAGCTGTGAGCACAGGCAATATAGTGTCTAATGCTGCTGACTATCTCTAGATGGTGCTACAGTCAAACACATGGCTTATGTGCTCGTGCAGAAAATGATTCTAGTATAGCTGTGAGCACAGACATTAATAGTGTCTAATGCTGCTGACTATCTCTAGATTATGTCTACAGACAAACACATGACTTATGTGCTTGTGCAGAAAATGATTCTAGTATAGCTGTGAGCACAGGCATTATAGTGTCTAATGCTGCTGACTATCTCTAGATGGTGCTACAGACAAACACATGGCTTATGTGCTTGTGCAGAAAATGATTCTAGTATAGCTGTGAGCACAGGCATTATAGTGTCTAATGCTGCTGACTATCTCTAGATGGTGCTACAGGCAAACACATGGCTTATGTGCTCGTGCAGAAAATGATTCTAGTATAGCTGTGAGCACAGGCATTATAGTGTCTAATGCTGCTGACTATCTCTAGATGGTGCTACAGGCAAACACATGGCTTATGTGCTTGTGCAGAAAATGATTCTAGTATAGCTGTGAGCACAGGCATTATAGTGTCTAATGCTGCTGACTATCTCTAGATGGTGCTAGGCAAACACATGACTTATGTGCTGTGCAGAAAATGATCTAGTATAGCTGTGAGCACAGGCATTATAGTGTCTAATGCTGCTGACTATCTCTAGATGGTGCTACAGGCAAACACTATGGCTTATGTGCTAGTGCAGAAAATCGATACTAGTATAGCTGTGAGCACAGGCATTATAGTGTCTAATGCTGCTGACTATCTCTAGATAGGTGCTACAGACAAACACATGGCTTATGTGCTTGTGCAGAAATGATTCTAGTATAGCTGTGAGCACAGGCATTATAGTGTCTAATGCTGCTGACTATCTCTAGATGGTGCTACAGGCAAAACACATGGCTTTATGTGCTTGTGCAGAAAATGATTCTAGTATAGCTGTGTGCGCAACAGGCATTATAGTGTCTAATGCTGCTGACTATCTCTAGATGGTGCTACAGACAAACACATGGCTTATGTGCTTGATGCAGAAAATGATTCTAGTATAGCTGTGAGCACAGGCATTATAGATGTCTATATGCTGCTGACTATCTCTAGATGGTGCTACAGGCAAACACCATGGCTTATGTGCATGTGCAGAAAATGATTCTAGTATAGCTGTGAGCACAGGCATTATAGTGTCTAATGCTGCTGACTATCTCTAGATGGTGCTACAGGACAAACACAATGGCTATGTGCTCGTGCAGAAAATGATTCTAGTATAGCTGTGAGCACAGTCATTTATAGTGTCTAATTGCTGCTTACTATCTCTAGATGTGTACAGGCAAACTCATGGACTTATGTGCTTGTGCAGAAAATGATACTAGTACTAGCTGTGAGCACAGGCATTATAGTGTCTAATGCTGCTGGACTATCTCTAGATGGTGCTACAGGCAAACACATTGTTTATGTGCTTGTGCAGAGAAATGATTCTAGTATAGCTGAGAAGCACAGGCATTATAGTGTCTATTGCTGACTGACATCTCTAATGGTGCTTGTACAGGCAAACTCAATGCTTTATGTGCTTGTGCAGAAATAGATTCTATATAGCTGTGAGCACAGGCATTATAGTGTCTAATGCTGCTGTCTATCTCTAGCTGGTGCTACAGGACAAACACATGACTTATGAGCTTGTGCGAAAATGATTCTAGTATAGCTGTGAGCACAGGCATTATAGTGTCTAATGCTGCTGACTATCTCTAGATGGTGCTACAGGCAAAACACATGGCTTATGTGCTCTGTGCAGAAAATGATTCTAGTATAGCTGTAGCACAGGCATTATAGTGTCTAATGCTGCTGACTATCTCTAGCTGGTGCTACAGGCAAAACACATGGCTTATGTGCTTGTGCAGAAAATGAGTCTAGTATAGCTGTGAGCACAGGCATTATAGTGTCTAATGCTGCTGACTATCTCTAGATGGTGCTACAGGCAAACACATGGCTCTATGTGCTCGTGCAGAAAATGATTCTAGTATAGCTGTGAGCACAGGCATTATAGTGTCTAATGCTGCTGACTATCTCTAGATGGTGCTACAGGCAAACACATTGGCTTATGTGCTTGTGCAGAAAATGATTCTAGTATAGCTGTGAGCACAGGCATTATAGTGTTCTAATGCTGGCTGACTATCTCTAGATGGTGCTACAGGCAAACACATGGCTTATGTGCTTGTGCAGAAAATGATTCTAGTATAGCTGTGAGCACAGGCATTATAGTGTCTAATGCTGCTGACTATCTCTAGATGGTGCTACAGGCAAACACATGACTTATGTGCTTGTGCAGAAAATGATTCTAGTATAGCTGTGAGCACAGGCATTATAGTGTCTAATGCTGCTGACTATCTCTAGATGGTGCTACAGGCAAACACATGTTTATGTGCTTGTGCAGAAAATGATTCTAGTATAGCTGTAGCACAGGCATTATAGTGTCTAATGCTGCTGACTATCTCTAGATGGTGCTACAGGCAAACACATGCTTATGTGCTTGTGCAGAAAATGATTCTAGTATAGCTGTGAGCACAGGCATTATAGTGTCTAATGCTGCTGACTATCTCTAGATGGTGCTAGGACAAACACATGCTTATGTGCTTGTGCAGAAAATGATTCTAGTATAGCTGTGAGCACAGGCATTATAGTGTCTAATGCTGCTGACAATCTCTAGATGGTGCTACAGGCAAACACATGCTTATGTGCTTGTGCAGAAAATGATTCTAGTATAGCTGTGAGCACAGGCATTATAGTGTCTAATGCTGCTGACTATCTCTAGATGGTGCTACAGGCAAACACATGGCTTATGTGCTGTGCAGAAAATGATTCTAGTATAGCTGTGAGCACAGGCATTATAGTGTCTAATGCTGCTGACTATCTCTAGATGATGCTACAGCGACAAACACATGACTATGTGCTTGTGCAGAAAAATGATTCTAGTATAGCTGTGAGCACAGGCATTATAGTGTCTAATGCTGCTGACTATCTCTAGATGGTGCTACAGGCAAACACATTGGCTTTATGGTGCTTGTGCAGAAAATGATTCTAGTATAGCTGTGAGCACAGGCATTATTAGTGTCTAATGCTGCTGTCTATCTCTAGATGGTGCTACAGGCAAACACATGGTTATGTGCTTGTGCAGAAAATGATTCTAGTATAGCTGTGAGCACATGCATTATAGTGTCTAATGCTGCTGACTATCTCTAGATGGTGCTACAGGCAAACACATGCTTATGTGCTTGTGCAGAAAATATTCTAGTATAGCTGTGAGCACAGGCATTATAGTGTCTAATGCTGCTGACTATCTCTAGATGGTGCTATAGGCAAACACATGGCTTATGTGCTTGCAGAAAATGATTCTAGTATAGCTGTGAGCACAGGCATTATAGTGTCTAATGCTGCTGACTATCTCTAGATGGTGCTACAGGCAAACACATGGCTTATGTGCTTGTGCAGAAAATGATACTAGTATAGCTGTGAGCACAGGCATTATAGTGTCTAATGCTGCTGACTATCTCTAGATGGTGCTACAGGCAAACACATGGCTTATGTGCTTGTGCAGAAAATGATTCTAGTATAGCTGTGAGCACAGGCATTATAGTGTCTAATGCTGCTGACTATCTCTAGATGGTGCTACAGGCAAACACATGTTTATGTGCTTGTGCAGAAAATGATTCTAGTATAGCTGTGAGCACAGGCATTATAGTGTCTAATGCTGCTGACTATCTCTAGATGGTGCTACAGGCAAACACATGGCTTATGTGCTTGTGCAGAAAATGATTCTAGTATAGCTGTGAGCACAGGCATTATAGTGTCTAATGCTGCTGACTATCTCTAGATGTGCTACAGACAAACACATGGCTTATGTGCTTGTGCAGAAAATGATTCTAGTATAGCTGTGAGCACAGGCATTATAGTGTCTAATGCTGCTGACTATCTCTAGATGGTGCTACAGGCAAACACATGGCTTATGTGCTTGTGCAGAAAATGATTCTAGTATAGCTGTGAGCACAGGCATTATAGTATCTAATGCTGCTGACTATCTCTAGATGGTGCTACAGGCAAACACATTGTTTATGTGCTTGTGCAGAAAATGATTCTAGTATAGCTGTGAGCACAGGCATTATAGTGTCTAATGCTGCTGACTATCTCTAGATGGTGCTACAGACAAACACATGGCTTATGTGCTTGTGCAGAAAATGATTCTAGTATATCTGTGAGCACAGGCATTATAGTGTCTAATGCTGCTGACTATCTCTAGTGGTGCTACAGGCAAACACATTGTTTATGTGCTTGTGCAGAAAATGATTCTAGTATAGCTGTGAGCACAGGCATTATAGTGTCTAATGCTGCTGACTATCTCTAGATGGTGCTACAGACAAACACATGACTTATGTGCTTGTGCAGAAAATGATTCTAGTATAGCTGTGAGCACAGGCATTATAGTATCTAATGCTGCTGACTATCTCTAGATGGTGCTACAGCAAACACATTGTTTATGTGCTTGTGCAGAAAATGATTCTAGTATAGCTGTGAGCACAGGCATTATAGTGTCTAATGCTGCTGACTATCTCTAGATGGTGCTACAGTCAAACACATGTCTTATGTGCTTGTGCAGAAAATGATTCTAGTATAGCTGTGAGCACAGGCATTATAGTGTCTAATGCTGCTGACTATCTCTAGATGGTGCTACAGGCAAACACATGCTTATGTGCTTGTGCAGAAAATGATTCTAGTATAGCTGTGAGCACAGCATTATAGTGTCTAATGCTGCGACTAGCTCTAGATGGTGCTACAGGCAAACACATGGCTTATGTGCTTGTGCAGAAAAATGATTCTAGTATAAGCTGTGAGCACAGTGCATTATAGTGTCTAATGCTGCTGACTATCTCTAGATTGGTGCTACAGGCAAACACATGGCTTATGTGCTTGTGCAGAAAATGATTCTAGTATAGCTGTGAGCACAGGCATTATAGTGTCTAATGCTGCTGACTATCTCTAGATGGTGCTACAGGCAAACACATGGCTTATGTGCTTGTGCAGAAAATGATTCTAGTATAGCTGTGAGCACATGCATTATAGTGTCTAATGCTGCTGACTATCTCTAGATGGTGCTACAGACAAAACACATGGCTTATGTGCTTGTGCAGAAATGATTCTAGTATAGCTGTGAGCACAGGCATTATAGTGTCTAATGCTGCTGACTATCTCTAGATGGTGCTACAGGCAAACACATGGCTTATGTGCTTGTGCAGAAAATGATACTAGTATAGCTGTGAGCACAGGCATTATAGTGTCTAATGCTGACTATCTCTAGATGGTGCTACAGGCAAACACATGGCTTATGTGCTTGTGCAGAAAATTATTCTAGTATAGCTGTGAGCACAGGCATTATAGTGTCTAATGCTGCTGACTATCTCTAGATGGTGCTACAGGCAAACCCTGGCTTATGTGCTTGTGCAGAAAATGATTCTAGTATAGCTGTGAGCACAGGCATTATAGTGTCTAATGCTGCTGACTATCTCTAGATGGTGCTACAGGCAAACACATGGCTTATGTGCTTGTGCAGAAAATGATTCTAGTATAGCTGTGAGCACAGGCATTATAGTGTCTAATGCTGCTGACTATCTCTAGATGATGCTACAGACAAACACATGGCTTATGTGCTTGTGCAGAAAATGATTTTAGTATAGCTGTGAGCACAAGCATATGTGTTCTAATGATGCTGACTATCTTAGATGGTAGCTACAGGCAAAACACATGGCTTATGTGCTTGTGCAGAATTGATTCTAGTATAGCTGTGAGCACAGGCATTTCTAGTACTCTAATGTGCCTGCTTGCGAATATCTCTACGATGGTGCAACAGGCCAAACACATTGTTATGTGCTTGTGCAGAAAATGATTCTAGTATAGCTGTGAGCCACAGGCATTTAATAGTGTCTAATGCTGCTGACTATCTCTAGGATGGTGCTACAGACAAACACATGGCTTATGTGCTTGTGCAGAAATGTCTTCTAAGTATATCTGTGAGCACAGGCATTATAGTGGTCTAATGGCTGCTGACTATCTCTAGGTGGTTTGCTACAGGCAAACACATTGTTTATGTGCTGTGTGCAGAAACTGATTCTAGTTATAGCTTGTGAGCACAGGCATTATAGTGTCTAATGCATGCTGACTATCTCTAGATGGTGCTACAGACAACACATGACTTATGTGCTCTGTGCAGAAAATGATTCTAGTATAGCTGTGAGCACAGGCATTATAGTGTCTAATGCTGCTGACTATCTCTAGATGGTGCTACAGTCAAACACATTGTCTTATGTGCTTGTGCAGAAAATGATTCTAGTATAGCTGTGAGCACAGGCATTATAGTGTCTAATGCTGCTGACTATCTCTAGATGGTGCTACAGGCAAACACATGGCTTATGTGCTTGTGCAGAAAATGATTCTAGTATAGCTGTGAGCACAGGCATTATAGTGTCTAATGCTGCTGACTATCTCTAGATGGTGCTACAGGCAAACACATGGCTTATGTGCTCGTGCAGAAAATGATACTAGTATAGCTGTGAGCACAGGCATTATAGTGTCTAATGCTGACTATCTCTAGATGGTGCTACAGGCAAACACATGGACTTATTGCTTGTGCAGAAAATGATTCTAGTATAGCTGTGAGCACAGGCATTATAGTGTCTAATGCTGCTGACTATCTCTAGATGGTGCTACAGGCAAACACATGGCTTATGTGCTTGTGCAAAAATGATTCTAGTATAGCTGTGAGCACAGGCATTATAGTGTCTAATGCGTGCTGACTATCTCTAGATGGTGCTACAGGCAAACACATGCTTATGTGCTTGTGCAGAAAATGATTCTAGTATAGCTGTAGCACAGGCATTATAGTGTCTAATGCTGCGGACTATCTCTAGATGGTGCTACAGGCAAACACATGGGCTTATGTGCTTGTGCAGAAAATGATTCTAGTATCAGCTGTGAGCACAGGCATTATAGTGTCTAATGCTGCTGACTATCTCTAGATGGTGCTACAGGCAAACACATGGCTTATGTGCTTGTGCAGAAAATGATACTAGTATAGCTGTGAGCACAGGCATTATAGTGTCTAATGCTGCTGACTATCTCTAGATGGTGCTACAGAGCAAACACATGGCTTATGTGCTTGTGCAGAAAATGATTCTAGTATAGCTGTGAGCACAGGCATTATAGTGTCTAATCTGCTGACTATCTCTAGATGGTGCTACAGGGCAAACACATGGCTTATGTGCTTGTGCAGGAAAATGAGTTCTAGTATAGCTGTGAGCACAGGCATTATATGTCTAATGGCTGCTGACTATCTCTAGATGGTGCTACAGGCAAACACATGCTTATGTGCTTGTGCAGGAAAATGATACTAGTATAGCTGTGGAGCACAGGCATTATAGTGCTAATGCTGCTGACTAGCTCGTAGATGGTGCTACAGGCAAACACATGGCTTATGTGCTTGTGCAGAAAATGATTCTAGTATAGCTGTGAGCACAGGCATTATAGTGTCTAATGCTGCTGACTATCTCTAGATGGTGCTACAGGCAAACACATTGTTTATGTGCTTGTGCAGAAAATGATTCTAGTATAGCTGTGAGCACAGGCATTATAGTGTCTAATGCTGCTGACTATCTCTAGATTGTGCTACAGACAAACACATGGCTTATGTGCTTGTGCAGAAAATGATTCTAGTATATCTGTGAGCACAGGGCATTATAGTGTCTAATGCTGCTGACTATCTCTAGGTGGTGCTACAGGCAAACACATTGTTTATGTGCTTGTGCAGAAAATGATTCTAGTATAGCTGTGAGCACAGGCATTATAGTGTCTAATGCTGCTGACTATCTCTAGATGGTGCTACAGGACAAACACATGACTTATGTGCTTGTGCAGAAAATGATTCTAGTATAGCTGTGAGCACAGGCATTATAGTATCTAATGCTGCTGACTATCTCTAGATGGTGCTACAGTCAACACATTGTTTATGTGCTTGTGCAGAAAAATGATTCTAGTATAGCTGTGAGCACAGGCATTATAGTGTCTAATGCTGCTGACTATCTCTAGATGGTGCTACAGTCAAACACATTGTTTATGTGCTTGTGCAGAAAATGATTCTAGTATAGCTGTGAGCACAGGCATTATAGTGTCTAATGCTGCTGACTATCTCTAGATGGTGCTACAGGCAAACACATGGCTTATGTGCTCGTGCAGAAAATGATACTAGTATAGCTGTGAGCACAGGCATTATAGTGTCTAATGCTGACTATCTCTAGATGGTGCTACAGGCAAACACATGACTTATGTGCTTGTGCAGAAAATGATTCTAGTATAGCTGTGAGCACAGGCATTATAGTGTCTAATGCTGCTGACTATCTCTAGATGGTGCTACAGACAAACACATGGCTTATGTGCTTGTGCAGAAAATGATTCTAGTATAGCTGTGAGCACAGGCATTATAGTGTCTAATGCTGCTGACTATCTCTAGATGGTGCTACAGGCAAACACATGGCTTATGTGCTTGTGCAGAAAATGATACTAGTATAGCTGTAAGCACATGCATTATAGTGTCTAATGCTGCTGACTATCTCTAGATGGTGCTACCAGACAAACACATGGCTTATGTGCTTGTGCAGAAAATGATTCTAGTATAGCTGTGAGCACAGGCATTATAGTGTCTAATGCTGCTGACTATCTCTAGATGGTGCTACAGGCAAACACCTGGCTTATGTGCTTGTGCAGAAAATGATTCTAGTATAGCTGTGAGCACAGGCATTATAGTGTCTAATGCTGCTGACTATCTCTAGATGGTGCTACAGGCAAACACATGGCTTATGTGCTTGTGCAGAAAATGATACTAGTATAGCTGTGAGCACAGGCATTATAGTGTCTAATGCTGCTGACTATCTCTAGATGGTGCTACAGACAAACACATGGCTTATGTGCTCGTTCAGATAATGATACTAGTATAGCTGTGAGCACAGGCATTATAGTGTCTAATGCTGCTGACTATCTCTAGATGGTGCTACAGACAAACACATGGCTTATGTGCTTGTGCAGAAAATGATACTAGTATAGCTGTGAGCACAGGCATTATAGTGTCTAATGCTGCTGACTATCTCTAGATGGTGCTACAGACTAACACGTGGCTTATGTGCTTGTGCAGAAAATGATTCTAGTATAGCTGTGAGCACAGGCATTATAGTGTCTAATACTGCTGACTATCTCTAGATGGTGCTACAGGCAAACACATGGCTTATGTGCTTGTGCAGAAAATGATTCTAGTATAGCTGTGAGCACAGGCATTATAGTGTCTAATACTGCTGACTATCTCTAGATGGTGCTACAGGCAAACACATGACTTATGTGCTTGTGCAGAAAATGATTCTAGTATAGCTGTGAGCACAGGCATTATAGTGTCTAATGCTGCTGACTATCTCTAGATGGTGCTACAGACAAACACATGGCTTATGTGCTTGTGCAGAAAATGATTCTAGTATAGCTGTGAGCACAGGCATTATAGTGTCTAATGCTGCTGACTATCTCTAGATGGTGCTACAGGCAAACACATTGTTTATGTGCTTGTGCAGAAAATGATTCTAGTATAGCTGTGAGCACAGGCATTATAGTGTCTAATGCTGCTGACTATCTCTAGATGGTGCTACAGGCAAACACATTGTTTATGTGCTTGTGCAGAAAATGATTCTAGTATAGCTGTGAGCACAGGCATTATAGTGTCTAATGCTGCTGACTATCTCTAGATGGTGCTACAGGCAAACACATGGCTTATGTGCTCGTGCAGAAAATGATACTAGTATAGCTGTGAGCACAGGCATTATAGTGTCTAATGCTGACTATCTCTAGATGGTGCTACAGGCAAACACATGACTTATGTGCTTGTGCAGAAAATGATTCTAGTATAGCTGTGAGCACAGGCATTATAGTGTCTAATGCTGCTGACTATCTCTAGATGGTGCTACAGGCAAACACATGGCTTATGTGCTTGTGCAGAAAATGATTCTAGTATAGCTGTGAGCACAGGCATTATAGTGTCTAATGCTGCTGACTATCTCTAGATGGTGCTACAGGCAAACACATGGCTTATGTGCTTGTGCAGAATATGATTACTATATAGCTGTGAGCACAGGCATTATAGTGTCTAATTGCTGCTGACTATCTCTAGATGGTGCTACAGGACAAACACATGGCTTATGTGCTTGTGCAGAAAATGATTCTAGTATAGCTGTGAGCACAGCAGTTATAGTGTCTAATGCTGCTGACTATCTCTAGATGGTGCTACAGGCAAACACCTGGTCTTATGTGCTTGTGCAGAAAATGATTCTAGTATAGCTGTGAGCACAGGCATTATAGTGTCTAATGCTGCTGACTATCTCTAGATGGTGCTACAGGCAAACACATGGCTTATGTGCTCGTGCAGAAAATGATACTAGTATAGCTGTGAGCACAGGCATTATAGTGTCTAATGCTGCGACTATCTCTAGATGGTGCTACAGACAAACACATGGCTTATGTGCTCGTGCAGATAATGATTCTAGTATAGCTGTGAGCACAGGCATTATAGTGTCTAATGCTGCTGACTATCTCTAGATGGTGCTACAGGCAAACACATGGCTTATGTGCTTGTGCAGAAAATGATTCTAGTATAGCTGTGAGCACAGGCATTATAGTGTCTAATGCTGCTGACTATCTCTAGATGGTGCTACAGGCAAACACATGGCTTATGTGCTTGTGCAGAAAATGATTCTAGTATAGCTGTGAGCACAGGCATTATAGTGTCTAATGCTGCTGACTATCTCTAGATGGTGCTACAGGCAAACACATGGCTTATGTGCTTGTGCAGAAAATGATTCTAGTATAGCTGTGAGCACAGGCATTATAGTGTCTAATGCTGCTGACTATCTCTAGATGGTGCTACAGGCAAACACATGGCTTATGTGCTTGTGCAGAAAATGATTCTAGTATAGCTGTGAGCACAGGCATTATAGTGTCTAATGCTGCTGACTATCTCTAGATGGTGCTACAGGCAAACACATGGCTTATGTGCTTGTGCAGAAAATGATTCTAGTATAGCTGTGAGCACAGGCATTATAGTGTCTAATGCTGCTGACTATCTCTAGATGGTGCTACAGGCAAACACATGGCTTATGTGCTCGTGCAGAAAATGATACTAGTATAGCTGTAAGCACATGCATTATAGTGTCTAATGCTGCTGACTATCTCTAGATGGTGCTACAGACAAACACATGGCTTATGTGCTTGTGCAGAAAATGATTCTAGTATAGCTGTGAGCACAGGCATTATAGTGTCTATTTTTTTTTTTCCTGCTGACTATCTCTAGATGGTGCTACAGGGCAAACACATGGCTTATGTGCTTGTGCAGAAAATGATACTAGTATAGCTGTGACTACAGGCATTATAGTAGTCTAATGCTGCTTGACTATCTCAAGATGGTGCTACAAGCAAACACATGGCTTATGTGCTTGTGCAGAAAATGATTCTAGTATAGCGTGAGCACAGGCATTATAGTGTCTAATGCTGCCTGACTATCTCTAAGATGGTGCTACAGGCAAACACATGGCTTATGTGCTTGTGCAGAAAATGATTCTAGTATAGCCTGTGAGCAACAGGCATTATAGTGTCTATGCTGCTGACTATCTCTAGATTGTGCCTACAGGCAAACACATTGGCTTACTGAACTTGTGCAGCTGTGAGCACAGCATTATAGTGTCTAATGCTGCTCGACTATCTCTAGATGGTGCTACAGGCAAACACATGGCTTATGTGCTTGTGCAGAAAAATGATTCTAGTATAGCTGTGAGCACAGGCATTATAGTGTCTAATGCTGTGACTATCTCTAGATGGTGCTACAGGCAAACACATTGTCTTATGTGCTTGTGCAGAAAATGATTCTAGTATAGCTGTGAGCACAGGCATTATAGTATCTAATGCTGCTGACTATCTCTAGATGGTGCTACAGGCAAACACATTGTTTATGTGCTTGTGCAGAAAATGATTCTAGTATAGCTGTGAGCACAGGCATTATAGTGTCTAATGCTGCTGACTATCTCTAGATTGTGCTACAGACAAACACATGGCTTATGTGCTTGTGCAGAAAATGATTCTAGTATAGCTGTGAGCACAGGCATTATAGTGTCTAATGCTGCTGACTATCTCTAGATGGTGCTACAGGCAAACACATTGTTTATGTGCTTGTGCAGAAAATGATTCTAGTATAGCTGTGAGCACAGGCATTATAGTGTCTAATGCTGCTGACTATCTCTAGATGGTGCTACAGGCAAACACATGGCTTATGTGCTCGTGCAGAAAATGATACTAGTATAGCTGTGAGCACAGGCATTATAGTGTCTAATGCTGACTATCTCTAGATGGTGCTACAGGCAAACACATGACTTATGTGCTTGTGCAGAAAATGATTCTAGTATAGCTGTGAGCACAGGCATTATAGTGTCTAATGCTGCTGACTATCTCTAGATGGTGCTACAGGCAAACACATGGCTTATGTGCTTGTGCAGAAAATTATTCTAGTATAGCTGTGAGCACAGGCATTATAGTGTCTAATGCTGCTGACTATCTCTAGATGGTGCTACAGGCAAACACATGGCTTATGTGCTTGTGCAGAAAATGATACTAGTATAGCTGTAAGCACATGCATTATAGTGTCTAATGCTGCTGACTATCTCTAGATGGTGCTACAGACAAACACATGGCTTATGTGCTTGTGCAGAAAATGATTCTAGTATAGCTGTGAGCACAGGCATTTTAGTGTCTAATGCTGCTGACTATCTCTAGATGGTGCTACAGGCAAACACATGGCTTATGTGCTTGTGCAGAAAATGATACTAGTATAGCTGTGAGCACAGGCATTATAGTGTCTAATGCTGACTATCTCTAGATGGTGCTACAGGCAAACACATGGCTTATGTGCTTGTGCAGAAAATGATTCTAGTATAGCTGTGAGCACAGGCATTATAGTGTCTAATGCTGCTGACTATCTCTAGATGGTGCTACAGGCAAACACCTGGCTTATGTGCTTGTGCAGAAAATGATTCTAGTATAGCTGTGAGCACAGGCATTATAGTGTCTAATGCTGCTGACTATCTCTAGATGGTGCTACAGGCAAACACATGGCTTATGTGCTTGTGCAGAAAATGATACTAGTATAGCTGTGAGCACAGGCATTATAGTGTCTAATGCTGACTATCTCTAGATGGTGCTACAGGCAAACACATGGCTTATGTGCTTGTGCAGAAAATGATTCTAGTATAGCTGTGAGCACAGGCATTATAGCACTAAGGTAATATTTCTCATTATCTGTATAAAAGCCTAAGTAAATCACTAGTTTACAGTTTCCTACATATGCTGTAGCTCATATAGATAAATCCCACACAGAACCAAGGCATAAGGAGAGAGGTTGCTGCTTAGCTCTGTGTCTTAATGTATGTCCTGCTGATGCTATTCAATTTCTTTCCACTCTCTGGTAGCTAAGGGGTTAACCCTACCCGATCACTTCCTGTAGCATATCTATTATAATACAGCTGGCTCATTCTTACACATGACATAAACCTGTTCCATTCTTTTAAATGTATTTTTGTTTAATGGTCACAAGATTAAGGCCAATAGTATTCAATATTGAGCGTGGACTCTCAAGTTCTTGCTGTCTGTTTATTGACTGAAGCTCCATCTAACATGTTTAATATATTGTCACTCAGCGTACAGTAACCAAGATTAAATGAAAATAGCTTTTAATAATGATCTGCTAATCTGATGCACTAATCTGACTGTTCTTCTGACTAATTTATAGATTTACTGATGATCTAACACTATTATGTTACCTATCTAGCAGAAAAAAATAATTACAACCGCAACACGTAGGTAAGACACTTGCGCACAAATCTGTGTGTAGTTGTTAGATATGTTAACGTCTCACTGGATATAGTGGAACGCGTCTGGGCAGTCGCACAGACGTGAGAGAGGGGCTGGTTGTGGGCGTTCTGTGTGCTTCTAGAGGTGTGATTGACATTTCACCTACACTTATTGTCAATTTGGATATTTTGTTGTGGCAAGTTTTTTTATTTCTACAAAAAAATTAGCTTTACAAATGACCTCACCATAACTGTATACCGTGTCACTATATACGGATTATCATCCTTAGAGTCCATGGTAAGGTTTGCTGGGCTAATATTGCTTATTGAACTTCTCCCCTGGGCCTGCCCTTTTGCCTCAAAATCAGGAGACAGTATTCAAAATCAAGTGTTTTGACTGATATACACAGCTCTTCTGCGGATATGTGAAATATTGCAGGAAATATGCGCTGCTGCAATATCTCATACTTCAGGAAACATATTGGCTTTGAATAGTCTTCAAAAAGCAAGTGAGATTACAAATGTATTTTCTCGCTACAAATCTTCACCGTCTTGCTGGCGAGCACCATTGTATGCGGTGGCGGAAAATAATACTTGTATATGCATAATACATCATTTTATTTTTGGTCCAATTAAAGATTTCATCTTTTTTTTATATATCTAGGCACACATAGGTCTCCTTAACTTAAGTTACAGAAATGTTCCTGATTGTTTTCTTCAAGCGGTGCCCGAAAAGTTGCTGCCATTTGCGTGAATATTAGAAGCGTATTTTCCCTGCATTTCCGTTTGAATATGTATCAAAATACCATGCAAATAAAAGCAAACCTGTTGGAGGGTATGCGGCACATCTTTTAGAATAGAGGTCTGTAGGTACTATCGATTCTTTCTCACTCACCGTTACTGCAGTATTAATTTACTTGCTGCAAAAGCTTTTCCAATCATAAACAAAAAAATGAGTAGGATTTCTGACGTTTGTACAAAATAATGCAAGAAATATTGTTGTATTTTAATTTGGATCATTAATAACTTTTTTAAATTGTGATATAAACAGATGTCATGAACAGAAATTGAAATTGCGTTTTTGGTGTAAGATAAATAATAATAATTATTTTTTGCTCCAATGGTTTACATTACACATTTTAAAAAACGAATTACATGTTATTTTTTTGTATTGTTATTATTGCGTTTGAGCACAATAATTACAACAGTTGGCTCATTTTTTTAATTTGATTAGTCTCTGTGCATGGATGGTTTAGGAAAAATATATATTTTACAGATTTCTGCAGAGCCACAAAATCAGTTTCCAAAATGTTTTTTTAGATATAATAGTAAAAACATCCACAACAGTAAGATCCCAATGATCTCTTATACACATATATTATTTAATGCATGATTCCTGCCAATTAAAGGGACACTTTATTCACAAATGCCCATTATCATTTTTAAGGATCAATATTTAAACATGGTGATTTTCTTGTCCGAATGTAAATTAAAATGAATACACTAGTATCAGATATGTATTTTCTACTAATGCTCTGTGACTTTTAGCAGGAAGTACATATCAGCCGATTACCATTAAGAGGAAGTACCTTCCAGCCAATGAGAATGACTAGGAAGTGCCTATCAGCCAATTAGGATTAGTAGGAAGCAGATGACACAGCTTTATCAATTGCTTTTTACATAAAAAACAAACAAAAAAAACCTTTACATTTTAATAAAATGCCAAATAAAAAATAGTTAAGTATATGTGTTACATATTATTATCCTCTGCTTTATAGTGTTGTTCGTTATTCCTGGGGATATTGGCTTGATCGGAAAGTCACCCTGAAAAGAGCAAACATTAAAAAACTTGCTGCTGTCATTTACGACTACTCATACACTTCCAGAGAGGGCTGCAATTTATTTGTATATAATCCGTACAATGTAACCACCTTACTCAAGTATATTTCTTTATTAAAGCCCTTGGAGAGGAAATATTGAACAAGCCTGATATCACCATTTACAACAAAGTTATAGCACTACTTAAATTGGATTACAAATGGAGAGGAACTGATATTGGGTATTACAAGATTTTTTTAAAGTGTTCAACCAAAACATAAATCAACACACCTAACACTTGCACTATTGTTTTAATGGGAAGTGATGGCAGTGCACTCATTGATTAAGAATGCCGCTTTCTCTTTCAATGCTTTTAAAAAATCAGATATTAAAGGGACAGTATACTGCATGTAACAGACACTACTATTAATAAGAATATGCACAAATACTGATATAGAAATCCAGTATAAACCATTTAAAAACTTACGTAGAAGCTCCCAGTTTAGCACTGTTGATGAGGTTAGTCTGGGACACCCAGTGAAAGGGGCTGAGAAAGCAAGAAGAGCAGATGCCCTCCCCTGAATATGAAAAGACCCATTACTCAAACAGGAGTCTGAAGACTTCAGTCTACGGGGTCAATTTATCAAAGTGCGAGCGGACATGATATGATGTAGCATATGCTGTCGGCTTTATCATTACACAAGCAATTCTTGTGAACTGCTTGTGCAATGCTGCCCCCTGCAGATTCCCGGCCAATCGGCCGGTAGCAGGTGGTGTCAATCAGCCCAATCATATTCAATTGGGTTGATCCCTCACATGATCCCTCCTAGGCTCCGCCCACCCCAGTCATTCTCTTTGCCGTTGCACAGGCAACATCTCCACAGAGATGGTTAAGAGTTTTTTGGTGTTTAAATGTAGTTTTATTCTTCTATCAAGTGTTTGTTATTTTAAAATAGTGCTGGTATGTACTATTTACTCTGAAACAGAAAAGGATGAAGATTTCTGTTTGTAAGAGGAAGATGATTTTAGCAGACAGTAACTAAAATCGATTGCTGTTTCCACACAGGACTGTTGAGATGAAGTAACTTCAGTTGGGGGAAACAGTTAGCAGACTTTTCTGCTTAAGGTATGACTAGCCATATTTCTAACAAGACCATGTAATGCTGGAAGGCTGTCATTTCCCCTCATGGGGACCGGTAAGCCATTTTCTTAGTTAAACATAAAAGAATAAAGGGCTTCAAAAAGGGCTTAAAAACTGGTAGACATTTTTCTGGGCTAAAACGATTGCTTTACTAGGCATATTATGCAGATTCTAACTAATAATTGGTATTATAATCTTGGGGAACGTTTAGAAAAACGGCAGGCACTGTGTTGGACGCCTTTTTCAGATGGGGGCCTTTCTAGTTATAGACAGAGCCTCATTTTTGCGCCATTAATGCGCAGTTGTTTTTGGAGAGCAAGGCATGCAGATGCATGTGTCAGGAGCTAAGAATCACTGAAAAAGCTTATAGAAGGCGTCATTTGGTATCGTATTCCCCTCTGGGCTTGGTTGGGTCTCAGCAAAGCATATAGCTGGGACTGTATAGGGGTTAAATGTAAAAACGGCTCCGGTTCCATTAATTTAAGGGTTAAAGCTCTGAAATTTGGTGTGCAATACTTTTAATGCTTTAAGACACTGTGGTGAAATTTTGGTGAATTTTGAACAATTCCTTCATACTTTTTCACATATTCAGTAATAAAGTGTTTTCAAATTGAAATTTAAAGTGACAGTAACGGTTTTATTTTAAAACTTTTTTGTGCTTTGTTGACAAGTTTAAGCCTGTTTAACATGTCTGTACCATCAGATAAGCTATGTTCTATATGTATGAAAGCCAATGTGTCTCCCCATTTAAATTGATGTGATAATTGTGCCATAGTGTCCAAACAAAGTAAGGACAGTAATGCCACAGATAATGATATTGCCCAAGATGATTCCTCAAATGAGGGGAGTAAACATGATACTACATCATCCCCTACTGTGTCTACACCAGTTATGCCCACACAGGAGGCCCCTAGTACATCTAGTGCGCCAATACTTATTACCATGCAACAATTAACGGCTGTAATGGATAACTCCATAGCAAATCTTTTATCCAAAATGCCTACTTATCAGAGAAAGCGCGATTGCTCTGTTTTAAACACTGAAGAGCAAGAGGACGCTGATGATAACTGTTCTGACATACCCTCACACCAATCTCAAGGGGCCATGAGGGAGGTTTTGTCTGATGGAGAAATCTCAGATTCAGGAAAAATTTCTCATCAAGCTGAACCTGATGTTGTGACATTTAAATTTAAATTAGAACATCTCCGCGCACTGCTTAAGGAGGTGTTATCTACTCTGGATGATTGTGACAATTTGGTCATTCCAGAGAAATTATGTAAGATAGACAAGTTCCTAGAGGTTCCGGTGCCCCCCGACGCTTTTCCTATACCCAAGCGGGTGGGGGACATAGTATATAAAGAGTGGGAAAGGCCCGGCATACCTTTTGTTCCCCCCCTATATTTAAGAAATTATTTCCTATAGTCGACCCCAGAAAGGACTTATGGCAGACAGTCCCCAAGGTCGAGGGGGCGGTTTCTACTCTAAACAAAGGCACTACTATTCCTATCGAAGACAGTTGTGCTTTCAAAGATCCTATGGATAAGAAATTAGAGGGTTTGCTTAAAAAGATTTTTGTACAGCAAGGTTACCTTCTACAACCAATTTCATGCATTGTTCCTGTCACTACGGCAGCGTGTTTCTGGTTCGAGGAACTAGAAAAATCGCTCAGTAAAGAATCTTCGTATGAGGAGGTTATGGACAGAGTTCAAGCACTTAAATTGGCTAACTCTTTTGTTTTAGATGCCGCTTTGCAATTAGCTAGATTAGCGGCGAAAAATTCAGGGTTTGCTATCGTGGCGCGCAGAGCGCTTTGGCTAAAGTCTTGGTCAGCGGATGTGTCTTCCAAGACAAAATTGCTTAACATTCCTTTCAAAGGTAAAACATTATTTGGACCTGATTTGAAAGAGATTATTTCAGACATCACTGGGGGAAAGGGCCACGCCCTCCCACAGGATAGGTCTTTTAAGGCTAAAAATAAGCCTAATTTTCGTCCCTTTCGCAGAAACGGACCAGTCTCTAATTCTGTATCCTCTAAGCAAGAGGGTAATACTTCACAACCCAAACCAGCCTGGAAACCAATGCAAGGCTGGAACAAGGGTAAGCAGGCCAAGAAGCCTACCACTGCTACCAAAACAGCATGAAGGGATAGCCCCCGATCCGGGACCGGATCTAGTGGGGGGCAGACTTTCTCTCTTTGCTCAGGCTTGGGCAAGAGATGTTCAGGATCCTTGGGCGCTAGAAATAGTTTCTCAAGGTTATCTCCTGGAATTCAAGGAACTACCCCCAAGGGGAAGGTTCCACAGGTCTCAATTATCTTCAAACCAAATAAAGAGACAGGCATTCTTACATTGTGTAGAAGACCTGTTAAAGATGGGAGTGATACATCCAGTTCCAATAAGAGAACAAGGAATGGGATTTTATTCCAATCTGTTCATAGTTCCCAAAAAAGAGGGAACATTCAGACCAATTTTGGATCTAAAGATCCTAAACAAATTTCTCAGGGTACCATCGTTCAAAATGGAAACTATTCGAACGATCCTACCTACTATCCAGGAAAATCAATTAATGACTACCGTGGATTTAAAGGATGCGTACCTACATATTCCTATCCACAAGGAACATCATCAGTTCCTAAGGTTCGCTTTTCTGGACAAGCATTACCAGTTTGTGGCACTTCCATTCGGATTAGCCACTGCTCCAAGGATTTTCACAAAGGTACTAGGGTCCCTTCTAGCGGTTCTAAGACCAAGGGGCATTGCAGTAGTACCTTATTTGGACGACACCTTGATTCAAGCGTCGTCCATGTCGAAAGCAAAGGCTCATACGGACATCGTCCTAGCCTTTCTCAGATCTCACGGATGGAAGGTGAACAAAGAAAAAAGTTCTCTGTCCCCGTCAACAAGAGTTCCCTTCTTGGGAACAATAATAGATTCCTTAGAAATGAGGATTTTTCTGACAGAGGTCAGAAAATCAAAACTTCTAAGCTCTTGTCAAGTACTTCACTCTGTTCCTCGTCCTTCCATAGCGCAGTGCATGGAAGTAATAGGATTGATGGTTGCAACAATGGACATAGTTCCTTTTGCACGAATTCATCTAAGACCATTACAACTGTGCATGCTCAGACAGTGGAATGGGGATTATACAGACTTGTCTCCGACGATTCAAGTAGATCAAAAGACCAGAGATTCACTCCGTTGGTGGCTGACCCTGGACAATCTGTCACAGGGAATGAGCTTCCGCAGACCAGAGTGGGTCATTGTCACGACCGACGTCAGCCTAGTGGGCTGGGGCGCGGTCTGGGAATCCCTGAAAGCTCAGGGTCTATGGTCTCGGGAAGAGTCTCTTCTCCCGATAAACATTCTGGAACTGAGAGCGATATTCAATGCTCTCAGAGCTTGGCCTCAACTAGCAAAGGCCAAATTCATAAGGTTTCAGTCAGACAACATGACGACCGTTGCATATATCAATCATCAGGGGGGAACAAGGAGTTCCCTGGCGATGAAAGAAGTGACCAAGATAATTCAATGGGCGGAGGATCACTCCTGCCACTTGTCTGCGATCCACATCCCAGGAGTGGAAAATTGGGAAGCGGATTTTCTGAGTCGTCAGACATTCCATCCGGGGGAGTGGGAACTCCATCCGGAAATCTTTGCCCAAATAATTCAATTATGGGGCATTCCAGACATGGATCTGATGGCGTCTCGTCAGAACTTCAAGGTTCCTTGCTACGGGTCCAGATCCAGGGATCCCAAGGCGACTCTAGTAGATGCACTAGTAGCACCTTGGACCTTCAACCTAGCTTATGTATTCCCACCGTTTCCTCTCATCCCCAGGCTGGTAGCCAGGATCAATCAGGAGAGGGCCTCAGTGATCTTGATAGCTCCTGCGTGGCCACGCAGGACTTGGTATGCAGACCTGGTGAATATGTCATCGGCTCCACCATGGAAGCTACCTTTGAGACAGGACCTTCTTGTTCAGGGTCCATTCGAACATCCGAATCTGGTTTCCCTCCAACTGACGGCTTGGAGATTGAACGCTTGATTTTATCAAAGCGTGGGTTTTCAGATTCTGTAATAGATACTCTGATTCAGGCTAGAAAGCCTGTAACTAGAAAAATTTACCATAAAATATGGAAAAAATATATCTGTTGGTGTGAATCTAAAGGATTCCCATGGAACAAGACAAAAATTCCTAAGATTCTATCTTTTCTACAAGAAGGTTTGGAGAAAGGATTATCTGCAAGTTCTCTGAAGGGACAGATCTCTGCTTTATCTGTTTTACTTCACAAAAGACTGGCAGCTGTGCCAGATGTTCAAGCATTTGTTCAGGCTCTGGTTAGGATCAAGCCTGTTTACAGACCTTTGACTCCTCCCTGGAGTCTAAATCTAGTTCTTTCAGTTCTTCAAGGGGTTCCGTTTGAACCCTTACATTCCGTAGATATTAAGTTATTATCTTGGAAAGTTTTGTTTTTGGTTGCAGTTTCTTCTGCAAGAAGAGTTTCAGAGTTATCTGCTCTGCAGTGTTCTCCGCCCTATCTGGTGTTCCATGCAGATAAGGTGGTTTTGCGTACTAAGCCTGGTTTTCTTCCGAAAGTTGTTTCCAACAAAAATATTAACCAGGAGATAGTTGTACCTTCTTTGTGTCCGAATCCAGTTTCAAAGAAGGAACGTTTGTTACACAATTTGGACGTAGTCCGTGCTCTAAAATTCTATTTAGAGGCTACTAAAGATTTCAGACAAACATCTTCCTTGTTTGTTGTTTATTCTGGTAAAAGGAGAGGTCAAAAAGCGACTTCTACCTCTCTTTCCTTTTGGCTTAAAAGCATTATCCGATTGGCTTATGAGACTGCCGGACGGCAGCCTCCTGAAAGAATCACAGCTCACTCCACTAGGGCTGTGGCTTCCACATGGGCCTTCAAGAACGAGGCTTCTGTTGACCAGATATGTAAGGCAGCGACTTGGTCTTCTCTGCACACTTTTGCCAAATTTTACAAATTTGATACTTTTGCTTCTTCGGAGGCTATTTTTGGGAGAAAGGTTTTGCAAGCCGTGGTGCCTTCCATTTAGGTGACCTGATTTGCTCCCTCCCTTCATCCGTGTCCTAAAGCTTTGGTATTGGTTCCCACAAGTAAGGATGACGCCGTGGACCGGACACACCAATGTTGGAGAAAACAGAATTTATGCTTACCTGATAAATTACTTTCTCCAACGGTGTGTCCGGTCCACAGCCCGCCCTGGTTTTTTAATCAGGTCTGATGAATTATTTTCTCTAACTACAGTCACCACGGTATCATATGGTTTCTCCTATATATATTTCCTCCTGTCCGTCGGTCGAATGACTGGGGTGGGCGGAGCCTAGGAGGGATCATGTGACCAGCTTTGCTGGGACTCTTTGCCATTTCCTGTTGGGGAAGAGAATATCCCACAAGTAAGGATGACGCCGTGGACCGGACACACCGTTGGAGAAAGTAATTTATAAGGTAAGCATAAATTCTGTTTTTCGGTGAGCCTGAAGGCTTGTGCATAAACAGGGCCATCAAGCTCCATTCAGATCTGATATTTTGGGGCTTGGTTAGGAATCAGCACAATGTTATTAAAAAATAAGCAAAACTTTACATTGTTGCAAAACACTCCTAGATAGGCTACATAAATGCTTCATCTACCAAACATGTATGCAAAGAAAAATCTAGTGTACAATGTCCCTTTAAATGGACATGAAACCCACATGTTTTCTTTCATGATTCAGACAGAGCATACCATTTTTAAACAACTTTCTAATTTACTTCTATTATTAATTTTGCTTCATTCTCGTGGTATCCTTTATTAAAGGAGCAGCAATTCACTACTGGGAGCTAGCTGAACACATCTGTAAGTCAATGGCAAGAGGTATAAATGTGCAGCTACCAATTAGCAGCTACCTCCGGGCTTCTGAGCCTACTTAACTATACTTTTCAACAAAGGAAAAACAGAACAAAGCAAATTAGATAATAGAAGTAAATTGGAAAGTTGTTTAAATCAACATGCTCTATCTGAACCATGAAGGAAAACTTCTGGGTTTCATGTCCCTTTAAGTTTTATCACTTGCTATTGTACACTCAAAAGCATGGAAGGTTTATTGCAAAGGACTTAACCAGAAACTGCACAACCACAGCAGGCTTTTTGCTCTATCTGCTTATCTCTTATTTTCCTGCAGGCGCCACTAGAAATATATAACCCAAGCGAAATGATGCGCCTGCGCTATTCGCATTAATCGTGTAGCGCACATAATACATATTAGCCACGGACTTGTACCAGCAGAGCACAGATACAAGTAATAATGTGCCCCAGCAATATGTACTCTCTCTGCTGCTTGCATTTCTGCCTTGTAAGCTTGCACTTGGTGTTTTATTTATGTGTTTAACTGCTTTTTTATGTATGTGTTTCATTGATCAGCTGCGTTTTTTATAGGCTGCTGCTGTTATGGTCATGTGATTGTGCTTAGTTGATTAGTACTGTTAAATGTGCGTGTTTTATTAAAGGATATGTGCTCTTAGTATGTTATAGTCATGTGATTGTGCTTAGTTGATTAGTACTGTTAAATGTGCGTGTTTTATTAAAGGATATGTGCTCTTAGTATGTTATGGTCATGTGATTGTGCTTAGTTGATTAGTACTGTTAAATGTGCGTGTTTTATTAAAGGATATGTGCTCTTAGTATGTTATGGTCATGTGATTGTGCTTAGTTGATTAGTACTGTTAAATGTGCGTGTTTTATTAAAGGATATGTGCTCTTAGTATGTTATGGTCATGTGATTGTGCTTAGTTTATTAGTACTGTTAAATGTGCGTGTTTTATTAAAGGATACATGCTCTTAGTATGTTATGGTCATGTGATTGTGCTTAGTTTATTAGTACTGTTAAATGTGCGTGTTTTATTAAAGGATATGTGCTCTTAGTATGTTATGGTCATGTGATTGTGCTTAGTTTATTAGTACTGTTAAATGTGCGTGTTTTATTAAAGGATATGTGCTCTTAGTATGTTATAGTCATGTGATTGTGCTTAGTTGATTAGTACTGTTAAATGTGCGTGTTTTATTAAAGGATATGTGCTCTTAGTATGTTATGGTCATGTGATTGTGCTTAGTTGATTAGTACTGTTAAATGTGCGTGTTTTATTAAAGGATATGTGCTCTTAGTATGTTATAGTCATGTGATTGTGCTTAGTTTATTAGTACTGTTAAATGTGCGTGTTTTATTAAAGGATATGTGCTCTTAGTATGTTATAGTCATGTGATTGTGCTTAGTTGATTAGTACTGTTAAATGTGCGTGTTTTATTAAAGGATATGTGCTCTTAGTATGTTATAGTCATGTGATTGTGCTTAGTTGATTAGTACTGTTAAATGTGCTCTTAGTATGTTATGGTCATGTGATTGTGCTTAGTTGATTAGTACTGTTAAATGTGCGTGTTTTATTAAAGGATATGTGCTCTTAGTATGTTATGGTCATGTGATTGTGCTTAGTTGATAAGTACTGTTAAATGTGCGTGTTTTATTAAAGGATACGTGCTCTTAGTATGTTATAGTCATGTGATTGTGCTTAGTTGATAAGTACTGTTAAATGTGCGTGTTTTATTAAAGGATACGTGCTCTTAGTATGTTATAGTCATGTGATTGTGCTTAGTTGATTAGTACTGTTAAATGTGCGTGTTTTATTAAAGGATACGTGCTCTTAGTATGTTATAGTCATGTGATTGTGCTTAGTTTATTAGTACTGTTAAATGTGTGTGTTTTATTAAAGGATACGTGCTCTTAGTATGTTATGGTCATGTGATTGTGCTTAGTTGATTAGTACTGTTAAATGTGCGTGTTTTATTAAAGGATACGTGCTCTTAGTATGTTATAGTCATGTGATTGTGCTTAGTTTATTAGTACTGTTAAATGTGCGTGTTTTATTAAAGGATACGTGCTCTTAGTATGTTATAGTCATGTGATTGTGCTTAGTTGATTAGTACTGTTAAATGTGCGTGTTTTATTAAAGGATATGTGCTCTTAGTATGTTATAGTCATGTGATTGTTCTTAGTTTATTAGTACTGTTAAATGTGCGTGTTTTATTAAAGGATATGTGCTCTTAGTATGTTATGGTCATGTGATTGTGCTTAGTTGATTAGTACTGTTAAATGTGCGTGTTTTATTAAAGGATACGTGCTCTTAGTATGTTATGGTCATGTGATTGTGCTTAGTTGATTAGTACTGTTAAATGTGCGTGTTTTATTAAAGGATATGTGCTCTTAGTATGTTATAGTCATGTGATTGTGCTTAGTTTATTAGTACTGTTAAATGTGCGTGTTTTATTAAAGGATACGTGCTCTTAGTATGTTATGGTCATGTGATTGTGCTTAGTTGATTAGTACTGTTAAATGTGCGTGTTTTATTAAAGGATATGTGCTCTTAGTATGTTATGGTCATGTGATTGTGCTTAGTTGATTAGTACTGTTAAATGTGCGTGTTTTATTAAAGGATATGTGCTCTTAGTATGTTATGGTCATGTGATTGTGCTTAGTTTATTAGTACTGTTAAATGTGCGTGTTTTATTAAAGGATACGTGCTCTTAGTATGTTATGGTCATGTGATTGTGCTTAGTTGATTAGTACTGTTAAATGTGTGTGTTTTATTAAAGGATACGTGCTCTTAGTATGTTATGGTCATGTGATTGTGCTTAGTTGATTAGTACTGTTAAATGTGCGTGTTTTATTAAAGGATATGTGCTCTTAGTATGTTATAGTCATGTGATTGTGCTTAGTTGATTAGTACTGTTAAATGTGCGTGTTTTATTAAAGGATACATGCTCTTAGTATTTAACAACTGAGTGATAGCAATGCTGGAAGCAAGTGGTGTTGGTCAGGGATGAAATCTGTATATCAGTTTTGATATTTATGAAATGATTAAATATGACACTGTACACAGTTTCATTGTTGTATGTAACATATAACTGCTGTTCTATTGCTGAGCCTCAGGGCATAAGCAGAACGGTTTAGTGTCTATAGAACACTTACGGTTGATACGACAACAATCTTTTTGCGAGGTTTGCGTAATTTATCGACAAAACCTTCCTCTATATTCCATTTATGCCTGATCTACTCCCATCTGACGATGGATAATACAGTTTTATATTTAAAGTCTAGCACGCTTCACTAAAAATGAGCAACATGATTTTGTTTTAGTGATTCCATATTAGATTGCTGGTCTCACAAGACACGGTGCAACTGTGATTTTAACTTGCTTAATTGTTTATTCACTGCTTATAAAATAAAACCCAAGATGATATAACTCATGCAAAAACGTGTAATTTGTCCATAGTTTCTAAATGTATTATAAATTATATACATATTTTTCTTACTTATAATTTCACCAACTGTGTAGGCATTTGATGGAACTGTAATACAGAGAGCACAATATAAGAACTCATTATATATGGCAGGAAGCTGAAACTGTAATTAATAAGAGACAGTGTTCTCCACAGAAGAATTTTGCCAGCCTGGTAGTATTATGAATTAGCCGTGTGGGGGCAGTGTAATATTTAGCAGTATTATAACATTTTGTGTTATTTATAAGTGTTACTTACAGTGATGGTAAACTCTGATAATATCAAAATACGTTAGATTTTATTGCAACCTTCATTCACTAGTTGGTACTTTTTATGTGCGGTTCGAAAGATTTGCTTTAATCAGAAATCCTTTTCTTATTGTACCTAACTAGACTACTGTCTTTTTCTTCAGTGTGGCATCCAATCACCTTGCGTACTGTACAGCACTAAAGTACGTCACACAATGTGATTGGATGGCGCTCTGAAGAAAAGGACAGTAGTCTAGTTAGGTACAATAAGAAAAGCATTTCTGATTAAAGCAAATCTTTCAAACCGCACATAAAAAGTACCAAATAGAGAATGAAGGTTGCAATGAAATCTAACTTATTTTTTAAATGACTACTTTTAAATTAGCAGAGTTTACCATCACTTTAAGCTATCCAAAGCATAAATTAATTGCATAATTTGACATAAATTGATTTAATTTGTGCTAATTTGAGCTTAAAGTGGAGGTCAATTTTGATTAATTAATGCCCGGTTTTTAATAATCCTATTAAAAACAAGGGCACTTTAATTTATCAAAATTGACATTTTACTCTTTTTCTTCAAAAATGTACCTTTTCATTCTGGCAGCCGCTCCAGCAATTTGCACGGCCGTCGGAAGCCTCTGCAGACATCAGAAATGACGAATCCGGCTTTCTCTAATGACGGCTTCCCCCCTCAGGGGAATCTTGGCCTGATGCAACACCGTGATTGGAGGAAGCTGGATTAGTCATTTTTGACCCGCAAAGACGGCTTCGACTGGCGGAGCAAGTGCTGGAGCAGCTGCAAGGATTAAAAGGTAAGTTTTTGAAGAAAACGAGTGAAATGTCAATTTTGATGAATTATAGTGCCCTTGTTTTTAATAGGATTATTAAAAACCGGGCACTAATTCAGCAAAATTGACCTTCACTTTAAAGGGAAATGAAACCCGAAAATTTAGAAGATTTAGAAAGAGTATGCAATTTTAAACAACTTTCTAATTTACTTCTATTATCTAATTTTCTTCATTCTCTTGATATTATTTGCTGAAAAGCATATCTAGATATGCTCAGTAGCTGCTGATTGGTAGCTGAACATAGATGCCTCGTGTGATTGGCTTACCCATGTGCATTGCTATTTCTTCAACAAAGGATATCAAAAGATTAAAGCAAATTAGATAATAGAAGTAAATTGGAATGTTATTTAAAATTCTATTCTCTGCCTGAATCATGAAAGAAAAAAATTGGGTTTAGTATCTCTTTAATATTGCCTTAAATGTTAGCCGGGTGGTCAGTAAAACCAGCGGGGAGTGTACCCATTAAGGGCCAGATTACAAGTGGAGCGGTAGTTATTGCTCCCACTCACGTGCTAACTCTGTATATATTTGTAAAATACCACCTTTAGTGCTTACTTTTTCACAGTTAATCCACCCTTAATTAGGTAAACCCTCCTACTTGATTCATCACTAGCCTATTTAATATTGTTCACCTGATCTACTAGTGCTGGCACAATGTGTACTGAATTCTATCCTGTGTTGGATTGCAACTACTATTGGAAAAGCTATTTCACTGGGGGAAAATGATCCATCAACCTATTTCCCTTGCTACACAGAGTACTCCGTGTGCATAACCTACACTCTCATTATTCACTGAGCAATAACTCCCACTAAGGAGTCTCTAGTCCCTGGGACACTTTTGCTTGCTGAAATTTCTGGAAAATCCTAACCAATCATACACTGGTTAGTATTTAACCTCTTGTTGCCGTTCAGCTAATCACTTCCATACTCACTGACCCAGTGCTGTGTTCACAGAAGCAGTCACATCCTTTTCTCTGTTCTGGTCAGCTGAACCAGCGCCTGTTAAAGAAAACAAAGAGACATTGGTTCCTTAAGTCTCTCACAAAGCCGATAAGCATTTAATCTCTACTAGATGATATATTAAGTATAAGTAGTATATAAGCACAGGCCAAGAACCTGCCTGCAAATTAACTGCCAGTGAAAACCCGTACTAACAGCTTCACCTGTTACTATAGGGAAGATCCTTGACCAACACGCTATGAAATTTATAATAATATCCATAGTGAGAAGAGACCTATGTGAATAAGTACTAACATCAACTAGAATCCTATAATAATTATCTCAACCACATTTTGGTTGTTACACGCACTAACCCAACGCACTTTATATATCCGAACTTACAATATTGTGTGCACAATAACATCCCATAGAAGTCAATTGAGCAACCAAAGTGAAAAAAACTCACACCCTAATCGCACAAACCCAATCGCATATTCCCAAGTGTGCTAACCTGACATGAAATATGAATATTTCACATACCAATGTTCATCACATAGTAGAATATATATGTGTATATATTCTGTCTATGATTAAGGCTCCATAGGAGCTGAAACGCGTCAGACGCCCACCCCAGCCCTCCTCACTGCCTTCAACCATAGCCATTTATACTGCCTAGTTATACGGAACTTTTACTCACAATTGTAAATAAAACTCACTTTGCTTTGAGTCTCTTGTCTGGACCTTTTGTTTATGTATATATATATATATGTGTGTATTTATGAATAAATAAATATATCTATCTATATGTGTTATGGGTAAAGTCAGATATTGGGTAATCCTACGATTATCCTGGTAAAACTGACATCACCCAGCAGCTGTGGGTAAAATCCAATGTAATATCATACATCTGACTTTACCCAGGTAATACTAGGACTACTCAAACGCTTCTGGATAAAGCTATAAATGCTGTTTGAAAACAGCACAGACATCACTACCTGCAGCCATTTTTGATCATCACTGCTTCATCGAGTCGCTGCATCAAACATATATAAGATGCACTGTAATTCCCTCATCTTCACTATCTTGCCTCCGCTTGGGGGGTTCACGTGGGTCAAAGCCCCTCTTGTAAACCTGATTCCCCAAGGTTCACTTGGGGTGGATGCCAGAGGATCGGCGGGTCGCCCCCCTTGAACCCCCCAGGCAGAGGCTAAAAAAATAGTGAAGATGGGGGAATTACAGTGCACCTTATATTGGGTTGTGTAGCTGTTATGAGTGCTGTTATCAGAGCAGATAGTTTTATCTAGAAGTGATTGGGTCATCCTAGGATTACCCAGGTAAAGCCCGATGTATGATCTTACATCAGGCTTTACCCACAGCCGCTGGGGTAATGTCAGTTTTACCTGGGTAATCAGATTTTACTGTTAAAAACCAAACACTGTTCCCAGAATTGAGTTTGTTTGATATTTGTGGCGTTTATAATCCAGAATCATGAAACAGACCATCTCTAAACATTGTATTTTGTTCTTGTCACTATTTTATTGGTCAATAAATAGTTCTTTAAATCTTTTCTATCTCTATTGTCTTATTTGTATCTCCAGTTTATAAATATGCAACTTATTTTTCACATACAGTTTGTTGCCAGGAAGTGAAATGTTGAGTTCTCCAGCATAGCTAAATGTAATATGCATTAACACATGGCACTAAAAAGGGCAGATGAACCCTAACAGTGTAAATCATTATCATACTGACACCATCTGTGTCTCCTCAGCTCATTTATTGATGGATTGAACAAGTGTTTAGAAAAAAGGAAAATAATCTTCCCCGTTATTTCATCATTGTTGAAAGCTTTTCGGCAGAAGAGAGTCTCATTTATTGATGCTGGCTTGAGAGAGACCATTATGAGTTTTTTTTTTTAATAATATTCCAGAAATCTGTTAACTTAGTGGAAAAGTGTTAATTTTATTTATTTATTTTAAAGGAATTAAGTTAAAAGAAATAGGTGTCTCAAAATATGATCATATTGTGAGATAGACCGGATACATTAGGTAAGTGAAGTGGACATTTCCACATACAGACTATGAGGTTGATTTATCAAATGTAAGGTGGACATGATCCGCTGTAGCCGATCATGTCCACCTGACATCGATAAATGCCGACAGCATATGCTGTTGGCATTTACCATTGCACAAGCATTTCTGGTGAAATGCTTGTGCAATGCCGCACCCTGCACATTTGTGGCCGCTAGCAGGGGTGTCAGTCATTCTGATCATATCCGATCGGGATGATTGCTGTTTGCCACCTCAGAGGTGTCGGATGAGTTAAGAAGCAGCGGTCTTAGGACCGCTGCTTCTTAACTTAAGTTTCAGGCGGACCTGAAACTTCGGGGGTAGATTGCAGCATTCGCTGCTTGATAAATCTACCCCTATATATTAGACTTGTATAGCATCACCCAGAATATCTTATTTTACATATATTTTTAATTCTTGGAACTTCCTTGGCCAGCCAGATATTCAGGTTTAAAGTCTTTAAGCAATTACAAGTTCATGTTCTTGCTAAAAATCTTCTTTTTTTACACCTCCTTTAGTCTCTTTCTGTTTCCAATTCTTCCATCTGAAATCTTCACTCTCAGCAAAATGGTAGGAAAAATGGCAGACAGACTGGCCCCTCAAATTTCTGCCTTGTAACAGTAAGATTTGTGTTAAACATTTGTGTTGCTTGTGTATTATTTGTGTTCCTCTGGTGGTCTCATACTCTGACCTATGGGTGGTATGTGCTAACTAAAAAGATATACATTCTTTTTATTTTTTTGGTGAATATAATTAAAAAAAATAACTTTTAAACACTTGTAAGCACCTTTATTATTTCTGTTCCTGTCTACATAGAATGGGCAGAGGCTCTTCAGCTTGTAGGTTCTGAATGTGGATTCAAATGAACTTCTAAGAAACAAATGTTGCTTCTTAATTCTAAGCATTTTATTGGATAAAGTAGTGGAACACTGATTCCATGGCCTTGTGGAGGGGGGTACAAGAACTCATGGAACATAGTTTGGGTCTCCAGTGACCAGCACTCAATTGAGTGATTTTCTTACTATCTTGAGCTTCTCAGCAGCCGGCTTTCTGTTATTGTTTTTATTTCGTCGTAACAGTCATAAGGGCAATCTTCTATGCAGTCCTGTATCCCACAAGAGGTTCTATAATGCATCATTTTCATGCATCTTTTTTATATTTAGATATTTTTATATATTACTCTTAGACAGGACTTTTTGACTTGCAGTTCTTCTGAAGAATGAGATGTAGAGTCTGCTCAGTGAATTAGCTATCTTTTCTGATTCCTATATTTCCCTCCATACTGTCTTCTCTTCTGACAGCTTCTTCTTTAGGTCACATGACATTGGTGTCCTTACCAAGCAATGTGGCAGTACTGCTGGTAAATTTTGGGATGGTGTTAATTCGGAAGGCTAGGCTTCTACAATACGGATTCCCAGCACCAGCTAAGAACAGCCGCTTATAATCAGAAAAAATTGCTACAGATTCACTAAACGTAGGTTTTTTTTCCCCTTAGGAGTTGTATTGTATAGCCAAATTACTTATACACAAAAATAACTTATGTTTCAAACATACCTTTGCTTTTGGTCTTGTCATTTGAGATCTAGGGGCCGATTTATCTGGTGAACTGCTTGTGCAATGCCGCCCATGCAGATTCACGGCCAATCAGCCGCTAGCAGGGGGTATCAATCAACCCGATTGTATAGGATTTGGACGGATTGAAGACCGCAGCCTCAGAGCAGGCGGACCAGTTAAGGGGCAGCAGTCTTAAGACTGCTGCTTCTTAACTCCTGTTTCTGGCGAGCCTGAAGGCTTGAGCGGAAATAGGGGTATTTGGCCCCATTCGGGCCATGATAAATCGGCCCCCTAGATCAGGTTTTTAGGGAAACTGAGAAATATGTAACAGAAAAAAAAAAAGACAAGAATAAGGTGTGATAAACTGGAATCTTGCTCTATGTATCTAGGTCACGCTAGACATGTACATAAAATATGGGTCTAACCTGATCTGGTGACTTAAAATTTACTAAATGTTATTTCTCAGCACCAAGAGACTTGTTAATGTTAAGGGGTGACAATACAGATGATAGTATTCGATCATCTAAGTTCTACGCAGCTTACTGTAAATAGTGATTCTGTTTAATATATTTTAATTGCTTAATACCATTTTGGTTTCTTTATTATTAGCATATAATCCTGCAAACAGATCTCTTCTGCTCAACATAAAATAAACAAATAAATGATAAGTGCAAGCTAGATATCATCATCTAAATAAAACTAACATGAAACATTAGTAACATTTGCCACTATTTCAGCAAAAATATGTTCTTTTACTCCCTTCATTTTTCATGTGGCCCCCTGCTAAGCAGAGAAGGTATGTTCTGACAGTTTATTAATGAGACATTTTATTTTTATATTTCCTGTGGCTTTTCTTTTCATTTGTATCTTTGTTAAATTTCTTAGTGGTGTAATAGAAAATCAGTCACAGCAAATGTTGACCACTTTATTACTGGAATACAAAAAAGACTGTTCTGGAAATACTTATTGTATATAGTTATGTAGTTACTGTATATAGTTATGTAGTTACTGTATATAGTTATGTAGTTATATAGTTATGCAGTTACTGTATATAGTTATGCAGTTACTGTATATAGTTATATAGTTATGTAGTTACTGTATATAGTTATATAGTTATGTAGTTACTGTATATAGTTATGTAGTTACTGTATATAGTTATATAGTTACTGTATATAGTTATGTAGTTACTGTATATAGTTATGTAGTTATGTTATTATTGTATATAGTTATGTAGTTACTGTATATAATTATATAGTTACTGTATATATTTATATAGTTATATAGTTGCTATATATAGTTATGTAGTTACTGTATATAGTTATATAGTTATGTAGTTGCTGTATATAGTTATGTAGTTACTGTATATAGTTATATAGTTATGTAGTTACTGTATATAGTTATGTAGTTACTGTATATAGTTATGTAGTAACTATATAACTATATACAGTAACTACATAACTATATACAGTAACTACATAACTATATAACAATATACAGTAACTACATAACTATATACAGTAACTTTATAACTATATAACTATATACAGTAACTACATAACTATATACCTATATACAGTAACTACATAACTATATACAGTAACTACATAACTATATAACAATATACAGTAACTACATAACTATATACAGTAACTTTATAACTATATACAGTAACTACATAACTATATACCTATATACAGTAACTACATAACTATATAACTATATACAGTAACTACATAACTATATACAGTAATGTAGTTACTGTATATAGGTATATAGTTATGCAGTTACTGTATATAGTTATGTAGTTACTGTATATAGTTATGTAGTTACTGTATATAGTTACGTAGTTACTTTGTAAAAGAGGTTAAAATAAAAGACTTAGGTCCATCAAGTTCAACGTTTCACACATTATTGTTACTGTTGTTGATCCACAAGAAGCAAATAATTCCGAAATGAAGTGATATCCAATTGTGCCTCAAAGGGGAAAAAAAAATACTTTAAAAAAAATATGCTTACCTGATATTTTTTTTTTTATTACTATGGTGAGAGTCCATGAGCCATCACATGAGGGATTAAAGTTCAGTCCTACAGGAGGAGGCAAAACACCCGACATAAAAGAGCTTTTATCCCTCCCACTTTCCCATGATTCTTTAGTCATACATATGACCAAGAGAAAGGATACAGTAAGAAAAATAGCAATAGAAAAGCAGGGACAGTAAAGTCAAAAGTAAACTTAAAATATTTTGATAGAACATAACATTTTAAACACTTTTTTCTTGCTTAGTTCTACTTGTATCTTTTGTTAAAGAGTAATTCTAGGTGAGTTTAGGAACATGCCTGTGCATTGAAAAGTTGTTTAAAATGACATGCTCTATCTAAATTATTAACATTATTGTTCCTTTAAAGAAGTGTAAACTGGCACTGCTGCCAACTGTTATTAAAAAACAAGCGTGGGTCTCATGGAGTCGACATCATGAAAGAAATTAATATGGTAAGAGTCCACAAACCATCACATGTGGGATCCTATTCCCAAGCTGTGAAGTCCAGGAGAACACCATGATATAGGGGAGGAAAATGAAATAGGGGAGGTCCATTTTGGGGTTTTAAATAATGATATTGGTATAGATTACACATGAATTAAAACCTAAGTATATACAAAATAGGGTTGAGTGCATCACCATGGCGATATTACTAGTTCAATTAACTCACAGCTGGGTAAGGGCCATGGTGTGTTTTTTTGTCAATGGATTTTTGCACAGAGACTATTAGAGCTCTAGGGGGGTGTGCATGTATCAATTAACCTTTTGTTTAACCTGGAAGGATTTAAATAGCAAGTGTATCAATCTTTTAATATTGTATAGCCTGAGGAAACGGCCCTTGCAGGGCTGAGAAACGTGTCGCTTTGTTTTTAATAAAAATATGCTTTTATGATACACTTGCTTTTTTTATGGGACCTTTATTTTGTGGTTTTGAGAGGACGTATACCTATTCCTGAGCTGAGTCTACTGGGCGACTGAGAGGTCCCAGCCTGCTGTGACTGCACCTGGTGGTGCGCTACATCTTGTAAGTACAATCATTTGAGCGAAATTGCATCACCTGTTTCCACTGTACTAGGCTATGGAAGCTGTGCTTTTTCACTGACAGGTATCATTGCCTTGCCCACTGACCATCTCTTCGGGTGCCTGGACGTTTGGCACACAGTGAGCGGGGCCACTGATTTTGATCCAGTTTGCTCTACTTGCACCATTGGGGGCTTCATCTTTGTAAGTACCATTCTGTACGATCATGTATTCTCCTTTATATAGACGTTACAAGGCCATATTGGCGCCTCTGTGTTTCTCTTCTCTCCATAGGGGAGGAAAAACAGTTAAGGCAAAGCAAATAGAGGTATTAAAAAGTCACTGTGGCCTGCAAAACATTGCTACTAAAAGCAGCATCGGAAGAGGCAAATGTGTCAAAATGGTAGAATTTGGAAAAGATGCTGTATGTAAAGATCACCAAGTAGCTGCCTTGCAAATCTGTTCAATGGAAGATTTGTTTCATTTAATAATTTATTTTAGAGAGTGACTTACAGCTCACCAAAGTGGCGAGGGATTCTGAATCCACAATTTTCAAGTTATGATGTTTCGGCAAGATATTAATTTTATAAATGTGTTTCATTGAACTTATTTCTTCTAACATGACTGCATCCTTATGGGCATGGCATGTGCTACAAGCATGCTTGTGATATACACCACTACATTAAATGGTCATCTTAACTGTCATGGCTAGAAATGTATAGGCCAGTTCAGAATATGGCCTACAGACTGTAGAAGGGTTAAATAACTGACCAAAAAGCCTGGAACATAGTATGGATGCTTCTCAAGAGCCAGACAGTCAAAGAAGATAGTTGTAGGATGATAAATACCTGATTATGCAGTTCACTGGAAACTTTAAAAAAGTAGTCAGTGCGAGCCTTGGCCATACACTGAAGGCAGTCCGATAAGTATAAACCCAACCCAGTCTGGAAACCAGACAGCATCAATAGAAAAACAAGCCTGTGCCATACACTGGCGGCAGTCTGATAAGTATCAACCCAGTCTGGAAACCAAAAAAGCATCAATAGAAGAACAAGCCTAGGTCATACACTGGCGGCAGTCCGATAAGTATAAACCCAGTCTTGAAACCAGACAGCATCAATTGAAGAACAAGCCTGGGTCATACACTGGTGGCAGTCTGATAAGTATAAACCCTGTCTGGAAACCAGACAGCATCAATAGAAAAACAAGCCTGGGCCATACACTGGCGGCAGTCTGATAAGTATAAACCCAGTCTTGAAACCAGAAAGCATCAATAAAAGAACAAGCCTGGGCCATACACTGGCAGCAGTCTGATAATTATAAACCCACTCTGGAAACCAGACAGCATCAATAAAGGAACAAGCCTGGGCCATACTCTGGCGGCAGTCCGATAAGTATAAACCCAGTCTTGAAACCAGACAGCATCAATAGAAAAACAAGCCTGGGCCATACACTGGCGGCAGTCTGATAAGTATAAACCCAGTCTGGAAACCAGACAGCATCAATTGAAGAACAAGCCTGGGCCATACACTGGTGGCAGTCTGATAAGTATAAACCCTGTCTGGAAACCAGACAGCATCAATAGAAAAACAAGCCTGGGCCATACACTGGCGGCAGTCTGATAAGTATAAACCCAGTCTGGAAAACAGACAGCATCAATAGAAGAAAAAGCCTGGCCCATACACTGGTGGCAGTCTGATAAGTATAAACCCAGTCTGGAAACCAGACAGCATCAATAGAAGAACAAGCCTAGGTCATACACTGGCGGCAGTCCGATAAGTATAAACCCAGTCTTGAAACCAGACAGCATCAATAGAAAAACAAGCCTGGGCCATACACTGGTGGCAGTCTGATAAGTATCAACCCAATCTTGGAACCAGACAGCATCAATTGAAGAACAAGCCTGGGCCATACACTGGTGGCAGTCTGATAAGTATAAACCCTGTCTGGAAGCCAGACAGCATCAATAGAAAAACAAGCCTGGGCCATACACTGGTAGCAGTCTGATAAGTATAAACCCAGTCTAGAAACCAGACAGCATCAATAGAAGAAAAAGCCTGGGCCATACACTGGCGGCAGTCTGATAAGTATCAACCCAGTCTGGAAACCAGACAGCATCAATAGAAAAACAAGCATGGGCCATACACTGGCGGCAGTCTGATAAGTATTAACCCAGTCTGGAAACCAGACAGCATCAATAGAAAAACAAGCCTGGGCCATACACTGGTGGTAGTCTGATAAGTATAAACCCTGTCTGGAAACCAGACAGCATCAATAGAAAAACAAGCCTGGGCCATACACTGGCGTCAGTCTGATAAGTATCAACCCAGTCTGGAAACCAAACAGCATCAATAGAAGAACAAGCCTGGGCCATACACTGGCGGCAGTCTGATAAGTATAAACCCAGTCTGGAAACCAGACAGCATCAATAGAAGAACAAGACTGGGCCATACACTGGTGGCAGTCTGGTAAGTATCAACCCTGTCTGGAAACCAGACAGCATCAATAGAAAACAAGCCTGGGCCATACACTGGCGGCAGTCTGATAAGTAAAACCCTGTCTGAAAACCAGACAGCATCAATAGAAAAACAAGCCTGGGCCATACACTGGCGGCAGTCTGATAAGTATTAACCCAGTCTGGAAACCAGACAGCATCAATAGAAAAACAAGTTTGGGCCATACACTGGCGGCAGTCTGATAAGTATCAACCCAGTCTGGAAACCAAACAGAATTAATAGAAGAACAAGCCTGGGCCATACACTGGCGGCAGTCTGATAAGTATCAACCCAGTCTGGAAACCAGACAGCATCAATAGAAGAACAAGCCTGGGTCATACACTGGTGGCAGTCCGA
>NC_069510.1:8422804-8520304 GCF_027579735.1 Bombina bombina | reverse complement strand
AACCTTGATTCTGATTGGCTGATATAATTCTATCAGTCAATCGGAATCTAAGGGATGCCATCTTGGGTGACATCACTTAAAGGTACCGTCATTCCAGAAGAAGACGTCAGAAGAAGAGGATGCTCCACGCCGGATGGATGAAGATAGAAGATGCTGTCTGGATGAAGACTTCTGCCCGTCTGGAGGACCACTTCTGCCCCTTTGGAGGACCACTTCTGCCGGCTTCGTTGGGGACATCTTGCCGCATGATGAAGACTTCTCCAGGTAAGTGAATCATTCGGGGGTTAGTGTTAGGATTTTTTTTAAGCGTGTATTGAGTTGGTTTTATTTTTAGGTTAGGGCTTTGGGCAACAATAGAGCTAAATGCCCTTTTAAGGGCAATGCCCATCCAAATGCCCTTTTCAGGGCAATGGAAAGCTTAGGTTTTTTTAGTTAGGCTTTTATTTGGGGGGTTGGTTGTGTGGGTGGTGGGTTTTACTGTTGGGGGGTTGTTTGTATTTTTTTTTTTTTTTACAGGTAAAAGAGCTGATTTTCTTTGGACTATTTGTAGTCTAGTTTAGGCTAGGGTTTTTTTTCTTTGGGTGGGCTTTTTTTTTTTTTTTGATAGGGCTATTAGATTAGGTGTAATTAGTTTAAAAATCTTGTAATTTGTTTATTATTTTCTGTAATTTAGTGTTTGTTTGTTTTTTGTAATTTTGCTAATTTTATTTAATTTATTTAATTGTATTTAATGTAGGTAATTTATTTATTATAGTGTAGTGTTAGGTGTTAGTGTAACTTAGGTTAGGTTTTATTTTACAGGTCAATTTGTATTTATTTTAGCTAGGTAGTTATTAACTATTTAATAACTATTTAGTAACTATTCTACCTAGTTAATATAAATACAAACTTGCCTGTAAAATAAAAATAAAACCCTAAGCTAGCTACAATGTAACTATTAGTTATATTGTAGCTAGCTTAGGGTTTATTTTATAGGTAAGTATTTCGTTTTAAATAGGAAATAATTTAGGTAATGATAGGAATTTTATTTAGATTTATTTAAATTATATTTAAGTTAAGGGGTGTTAGGGTTAGACTTAGGTTTAGGGGTTAATAAATATAATATAGTGGCGACAACGTTGGGGGCGGCAGATTAGGGGTTTAATAAGTGTAGGTAGGTAGCGGCGACATTGGGGGAGGCAGATTAGGGTTTAATAAATATAATGTAGGTGTCGGCGATGTTGGGGGCAGCAGATTAAGGGTTAATAAGTATAATGTAGGTTTGGCGATATCCGGGGGGCAGCAGATTAGGGGTTAATAAGTGTAAGATTAGGGGTGTTTAGACTCGGGGTTTCATGTTAGGGTGTTAGGTGTAAACATAACTTTTGTTTCCCCATAGGAATCAATGGGGCTGCGTTAATGAGCTTTACGCTGCTTATTTGCAGGTGTTAGACTTTTTCTCAGCTGGCTCTCCCCATTGATGTCTATGGGGAAATCGTGCATGAGCATGTTACACCAGCTCACCGCTGACTTAAGAAGCGCTGGTATTGGAGTGCAGTGTGGAGCGCAATTTTGCTCTACGCTCACTTTTTGCCTGTTAACACCGGGTTGATAAAAACCCGTAATACCAGCACTGCAGGAAAGTGAGTGGTGACAATAAACTGCAAGTTAGCAACGCACCCCTCTTACCGCACAACTCGTAATCTAGCTGTTCGGTAATACACTGCATTGGATCCACAGGCATCACAGCTTCCAAGCAGGGTGTGGCCAGTGAGGCAATCAGAAGCTGCATTTATACACTACTCCCTGCCTTTTTCCTTCTTGATAGCTTTAATGCAGACTTTACCTCTGTGCTTAACACTTTATAGATTTTAGAAAGAAGCAAGAATTATATGTGAAAGCTTATTCCTATTACTTATGTTTTCATTATTTTCTGTGATTGTTAAATGGGCAGTGAAGTTCACATTGAACTTTAATGATTCAGACAGAACATGCAGTTTTAAACAACTTTCTAGTTTACTTCTCTTATCAAATGACTTTTATTCTCTCTCTATCCTTTGTTGTACAGTAAACCTAGGTATGTCCAGGATTAGCAGTACACTACAGGGAGTTAACTGAACATGTTTGGTGAGTCAATGACAAGACATATGTGTGTAGCCACCAATCAGCTCACTGCATTGCTGGTCCTGAGCTTTCCAACAAAGGATGCCAAGAGAACAAAGTAAATTAGATAACAGAAGTAAGCTGGAAAGCTGTATAAAACTGATATTTAATTCTGACTTTACTGTCCCTTTTCACTTGTTATTATATACAAATAAATATGCTTGCATCTTTTTTACTTTTATTTTAGATTTGAATCTGAGTTTCACTGATTACGACCAGCTTGAGAATTATTCACACCGCTCTGCAGCACTCTTGATACAATACGGCCTCTGCTAAATCTCTGGCTGCGTTTCAGTTTTGCACAGAAATCTATAGATGTTTCATGTAATGCCCATTAGTAATGCCATCTTCCCTCTCTGCCCCCGGCTGCCATGTGATCCTCGCTTGGTAGAGTTACTAATAGAGTCAACCACAAGACCCATGAGCTCATCTCCTAAACAGGTCCCGGAGGTTGGGAACAGATGGGGAGTCATTTGTAAGACGCAGATAACAGTACATGCCAGACAATGAGATGCAGATAGCAACTCACACAGCAGCTGGCACCCATTCTCGTGCCCGTGACAGACTACAATACATCTATTAAAATGTCATTAGGGCATGACAGTATGGTAGTGTGCGGCCCACTGATAATGTGCACAGTCATTTAGTGAAACAAATAATAACATTAACTTAAAGGGACATACACAACTTTTCAATATTCTTCCAATAAATTAACATATCGAACAAGTCTCAAACTTAAATAAAACAAATGGAGTAGAGAAGCCTAACCACTGTCATTTTGTTAACATTGTTTTGCAGAGCGTCATCACCTCTGCTGAGATCAGTTGATGACAGATTTGTAGCAGGGTTAGTTTTGTGTAATTTTATCAGATACATAATTAAACCTTTTAAATTACAATTAAAATGTTTATGTCCCTTTTAATGGTCTGCAATTTCCAGAATCATGTTAGGTTTAAAGCGCTTATAAATTATCTATACAGCGTCAAATAGTTGAAAAGATGCAATAGACTAGTTGTATTCAGAGTTACATCTGTCCTCCAGAAAAATACTGCATAATCTCTTAGTTACTGAGCTTGATGATAGATAGGGTCACACAATGCCCCCTTCAAAAAAAAAAAAATCTATACATTAACCCCAACTTTTTTTTTTTTTTTTAAATTTATTTTCTTTATTTCCAACAAAATGTACATTTATACAGGATATAATACCTTTTGCGCCTCGCAGGGCCCCATGACATTCAATAAACTTAAATATAACCAAACTAGCCCTTAATTGGATTAATTCACCCAAAATGCTGGATTTTTGCTTTTATTAAACACCAAATCACACAAGAGAGAGGGGGAAAACAAAACAAAAAAAAAACAAAACAAAAAACAAAAAAAGGGGAAATCCCCAAACTAACAAAATTAAAAGGGTATTTCTCTCCTCCGCCCGTCCCCCCCATCTCGGTGCAACAATAACTTGCCTGCCCTAATTACACATCAATTTTTACCTTATCCACTATCGGTATTTTCCACTAACCAACTACTTGGAAAATGTCCTGCTAAGACTTGTGATTGTACATAAATAGAGTTTTTCAGGGGCCTAACCAGCGTCCTTTGAGTCTCCAAAGGGAGCGAGATGATTAACCCGTGCCATTGTTGAAAAAAAGTAGCTAATTGAGCATCTGAAGTATTCTGCAAGTTATATTGTTCAAATATATAATGTGATATCAGCTCGCTTTTCAATGCTTTTATATTTGGAGCTTTCCATGTTTTTAAAATTAAATTACGCCCAATCATTATAATCAAATTAATCATTTTATAGTTTCTAGGTGGGAATTGAGACTTAACTAGAAAAAATATTTCTAACGGTACTATGTCATATTGGATTTTGAGCGTACCCTTCATCCAATATGTGACCTTGGCCCAAAATTGGGCTATTTTGGGACAAGCCCAAAAACAATGCAACATATCCGCCCCGGTTGAGCTACATCTAGAACAACCGACTCGTTTCTCGACAGGCTGATGAAACGACCGGAAGGTCGAGAAACGCGTTGCTGTTTCTATTCCATATATATTCTATGTTTTAACAGTGTTTTTAAATAAATTTGTTTTTACAATATCCCCGCTCATTGTTATACTGCTTCTGGGTTGGTCCGGTTACCTGCCTCTCACACTAAGAGCTAATAGCAATTGGTCCTATCACGGACAATTTGTTCCTCTGACGCCTCTACCTCCTGTAGCTGCAGATTGGACCCTGGAGTTCCGGATACATCTTCCCATTGGTCTGTCTGGCGGACGACTAAGGTTCCGTCCTGTCTAGTGAGGCATACGTTTATGCCATCATCTTTGTGAGTACCCTGACTTGTTGTGTGTGCTGTCTCCTGTCTGTCGCTGCACTACGATACTGTCCCATAAGGCGCCTCTCTCTTCTCTGCTTTTACAGATATTTGTTATAATTTAAATTATACCATTCTTGTGGGTTTGGATTCAGAATAATCCCCAAATAAGTTATCTGTGTTGCTTCTTTGAAAGGGTGCTTAATAGTGTGATCTTTTTTATTTAACCATAAAAGTTCAGATTTGGACAAATTGATTTTAAAACCAGAGATCTTCCCAAAGCTATTTATCGTATCCAAGAAAATTGGAAGATTCTTATTAATATTATTCAAACATAACAAAATATCATCTGCGTACATCAGCAGAACTAGTTTTTGTGCCCCAATCCGAATCCCGTCTAACTGTTGACGCAATAAGATTGCCAGTGGTTATATTGAACAATAATGGGGATAGTGGGCAACCTTGACGGGTACCCCTCTGTAATACCACTGACTGAGAGAGTTCACCGTTGATAAGCAAAGTTGACTTTGGGGCCGAATATATAATACGGATTACTTCTTGCACATGTCCCTTCAGACCAAACTGTTCCAAAGAATAAAATAAATGTTTCCAGGAGACGCGATCAAACGCTTTCTCCGCGTCAATAGTTAGAAGGGCTAGGCCTGCCTTCATTCCATGCCTAGATGTTCTAAACTTATCCCAAAAATAATCAATTAAAGTCAAAATCTTGCGAGTGTTTTTGGCGGGATTCCTCCCTTCCATAAACCCGGCTTGGTTCTCATGAATTAAGATGGGATTTTAATCTTTTCGCCAAAATCGCTGTAAGCAATTTGTAGTCCGTATTAAGGACTTATATCGGCCTATACGAACCGGGTAACTCAGGGTCTTTATTTTTTTTTGGGATTAAAGATATTACAGCCGCTGCAAAATAAGGAGAACATTTATTATGATCAATGAAATAATAGTTAAATAGTTTTAACAATGTTGGAGCAATTTGTAGTTGTAGAATCTTATAAAATTCCAAAGGCAGGCAATCCGGACCTGCAGCCTTGTTGGTCTTAGCTGCTGTTATAGCCTCTATGATTTCCTCTACTGTGATTGGAGCGTTAATCTCTGCTAAATTCTCATTAGATATTTTAGGAGTCTTGATTTTATCCCAAAAACCCTCTATTGATATGTCTTGATCTTCAGATCTATATAATTCCGTAAAAAATTCATAAAATACTCTAGAAATCTCCGTATTACATGTAAATCTCTCAGAGCCCTTTCTTATAGAAGTTATCTTATTTCTGCCATTGGCCTTAATCAATCTTGCCACAAATTTAGCAGATCTGCCAGCATAGCCACTATAAAGGGCTTTTTGTCTTTGTATTTCTACTCTGGTCTTCTGTTTAATAAAGATATCTCGCATAGATTTGGCGACTATATATTTCCTCCAGTGTTCACTTGAACGCAGATCTAAGTATGCTTTATATGCGTTCTTTACTTGATGCGATAGTTGGATTTCCCGTTGCCGAGATTTCCTTTTCATCTTACACAAATATGCTTTAACCTTACCACGCAATACAGCTTTCGCTGCTTCCCAATACACTTCGGGTCTATTTTCATACCCTCGATTATAACCCACATATTCTCGCCATTGATTCATCAGCCAATTATTAAATTGGACATTGTTCATCAAATATTTTGGAAAAAAAATGGATTGATTTCCCGCCCTATCTGCTCGTGGTGAATTACATGTTAGCGCTATTACCGCATGATCGGAGATCACTATATCATTTATCTCAGCTTTCCAATCTAAACCAGCCCAAGACTCCGCTACCAGGAAAAAATCTATCCTAGATAATGCCTGCTGGCCTTTTGACATACACGTATAGGCTCTTGAATCAGGATTCTGTAGCCGCCAGATGTCAATCAATCCCAATTGTGAGCATAGCTTCTGGAGAATTCGGGTCTTCCGATCTCGCGTAGGGCTTCCTATTTTTCTAGCTCTATCTAATAAGGGATCTGCTATTAAATTGAAGTCCCCAGCCAAAATAAGATTCTGACCCCGTAAATTTTTTGCAACTGTACAACCATACCGTCCCAAAATTTTCTGTCTATATTATTGGGTCCATAAATATTGCATAACACATATCGCACCTTATTACATGTTATTTCTAAAATAACAAAGCGACCCTCCGAATCTATAACCGAGGAGTCTATCTTATAGTCAAGGTTTTTCCTAAATAAAATTGCCACCCCCTCTCTTTCGAGCGTTATAGGGGGGCCGCAATGACTTCTCCTACCCAATTAGTTTGCAGTTTCGCAATTTCAGATGTCTTTAAATGTATCTCCTGTAGGAATGCAATATCAGAATTGGTTTTGGCCAAATGTTTGATTATTGCTTTCCTTTTAATTGGAGAGGTGACACCTCCTACATTCCAGGAGGTCAATTTAAAGGGGACTGACATTGTAGATCAAAAAAAAAGGAAAAAAAAACAAACAAAAAAAAAACACAACAACTGTATATCCCGTACTACTGGTAAAGCCTTATGCATAGATGAAGATCCATCTGGGGTACCCAGAGATCCCATGCGGCTAAGTAAACCATATATATAAAGGCAAATCCTGCGGCGGGAGTGCCGGGGAGAGAAAGAAAAACACGAGAAAGAAAGAGAAAAAAAAAAGGGAAGAAAAAAAAAAGGGGGGGGGGAACACAGGGGCCTCTCAAAATTTAAAACTGAAAATACATACCCTACAACATAAAAATAATATCCTTTTAAGCAGTGTCGCATCTCTCTAAGAAACTGCACAAATAGAATTTTAAACAGCAATTCATGACATAACCAACATACATTGTCCCAAAACCTCATGGAAAAAAGGCACAAATAAAACACCAAATATATAAAAAAGAAAAATTCAAACATTTTAGCCCTTACTTTGCTCATATCCCTCGATCTCCTGTTCACTGAATCCCTAATTCTATACATAGGGCATTTGCTTCCTTACTGTTATTTGCTGTATAGTGAATTCCTGCCTTAGTAATTAGGAGTTTGGCCGGATAGACCAGTCTAACACTACAATCCGCTTCTAGAAATTTTGCAAAAAAGGAGACATTACTTTTCTTTTAGCACTGGTCTCCGCCGAAAAGTCTTGAAAAATCAAGATTTTATTGTTATCAATATGTACAGAACTCTTTTTTCTATAATACTTTAAGAATAGAAGCTTGTCCTGATAGTTCCCAAATGTGAAAATAATAGGTCTAACTATAGATGAGTTATTACTATCTTTCAGTGCCCCCAATCTGTGTGCTCTCTCAATCAAAAAATGTGAGGGCGGCGGGGGGATCAGGAGGGCCTGAGGGAGGGTGACAGAGACAAAATGTAACCAGTCTTGATATTCCACTGATTCGGGAAGGCCAATAATCCGTAGATTATTACGCCTTGACCTATCTTCAAGATCTTCTAAGCGTGCTTGTAATTGCAAAATCATTTTTCTTTGATCCGTGATATCTGAGTCCTGCACATTTACTCTATCCTCCACCTCTGAGACCCTAGTCTCAACCTCCGCCAGCCTCACCGTGAACTGTCTAATTTCCTCTTTTAAGCTGTGAATCTCAGACTTAATTTCGGATTTAATTAGTTCAAACTGTGGGGTCATCAATTTTGCTACTTCATTAGCGAATTCTGACATATCATAAGCACCCAGATTAAAAGCTCCTCGCTCTTGTGAGGTGTCAAGTGAATGTTCTGCGTTTTTATTAGTGCTGCGCTTATCTTTTTGCTTGGGTGGCATTTTAGGTGAGAGTTTTTAGGCTGCGTGATAAACCTATCCATTCACCGTAGTGAAGTGTGTATACTTTGTGTGAGAAAAAAAAAAATTGTCCGTGTATTTAGGTGGCAGCTGTGCCACAGATTGTGAAATACGAGAGTTTGAAATACCAACTCACAAGGTGAGAAAAATAAAAAAAATCCAACTATAAACCTGTTGGTCTGTGTATTCACTCAATTAAGAGTGCAAGTGTGAAAAAAAAAGCAAAAGTGAAAAAGGCTTTACACAATAAGATCAGTTGTTAGATCTTCTGTGATTAGTGAATACAATAAAAAAAAACAAAAAACTAATGTGCTTACCCAAAAACTGGTTTAGACTTCTCTCTAGTAAGCCATCTTTCCCACTACAGTCTGTCCCATTAACCCAGGGACTCCTTTATTAGAGCTTGACCCGGTACCTTCTAAAGCTTTGCCTTAAAATCTATCTAGTTTTTTTTAGACTCAGATTACTGTTTGCAGTTATACTATTCCGTGTCTATGGTGGGTAGAGCCCACCACCACGGCAGTACTGTGCCTAAATTAGATGAGAACGCTTTTTTCTACATATATAATTCTAGATCTAGCATATACCTAGTGGACTAATCTTAAGTTTGAGGTACATACGTATTTTGTTCCAAAAATTATCTTCCTAGACAATAATTTCAACAACCAGTTATAACTTCAGAAATTGGGTTACCTCCTTCTTTATATTATTCCTACCCCGTTAATTTATCTGTTGTACATATCTCTATGCAGCCCAATTAGCCTTAACTATTATGTACATCTTCATGCAGTGCCAAAATGGGCATCACAAACAGAAGGACCCAGCAAAAAGGAAAAAAAGAGAAAGCAGCATAAGATTAGAGCAAAAAATACATTGAAGCCTGTCTTGTCAGCTTCTCATGTCAGATATAACTGTAACAATCTCACAGTCCCAGTGCTCAGGTACAGTTCACAAACCACTTCTTACAGTATAGTATAAGGTCCCATAAGTCTATGTAATTTTACGGGGAGCCTGCGTGTCCAGGGTAACCATATATCAAACCAGACAAAAAAAAGACAGTACCTGGTATTACATCCACAGCGCCAAGCAGCACCGACTGTATTTTGTTTGATATATTATCCTACACAAGCTGGTCGGTCTAGCTTACCCGTGCCTCTGCAATGTTATGCACGTCCTTCTCTCCTAATACTGTGCTGAAAGGAATGCTCCCCCGCTATCCTGCGGGACCTTCACCACTTTGTGTACAAACCCGGCTCAAACTTCAACCCGTCCAGACAGATTTTTGTAAAGGGCTGGTACCTTATTTTCAAGTAGATAAAGAGCAATCCTCCTCCAGGTGTGGTTGCTCTATTGACTTTGGTAGCTTTATTAACTCAGGGAAGCTGTCGGTGCACTCACTGATTATGTGCTTTACTTATCGGCCCAGCTCCGGTCGCACTACTTGCCAGGCTCTCCGCCCTCTAAGATATAGCCTTGAGTTATCGCTGTTCTGTCCCTCAGCTTGAAGATCCAGAGTGATTTGCCGAGTCCACTCTCCTGATGCTCAGTGAGTCCGCTAGCGACAATAGCGGAGAACACACCTGGCTTAGAAAGCCCCCTTGCCCCTGCTGCGCCTCAGAGCGCGTCCTTGGAGCGGTATAGGTTTCAGCTTTTTTGCGGGAGATATTCACCGGACCAGAAGCGTTGCTGCTCCCCCAGGCGGTTTCGACTCTCACCGGTATGCTAAATCGACACTGCTTGTGTGCACAGCAAAGTTACTTGAGCCATTTTTTGGTACCTCAGCAGCCTCACAGGTGGTTTCAAGTTGCTTCAGCCTGTGAGAAGTTCCGCTAGGCTGACACACCTCCCTCTGCAGTTTTACGGCTCGGTCTTGGGGCAAACTTAATTGACACCGTCCAAAAGGGTGCTCTTAGCAACAGAGCTAAATATGCCATTCAGGACTTCCACTCCGTGATCCGAAGATCCTCAGCCGGTCCTAGCACATTTTCTAGGACAAGGACAAGGCTGTCTGCGGTAGGCTGGTAGATAGACTTGATCCTTTTTTACTTAGAAAAACAGAGCTGTTGGTAGCTACCTGCACGCTACCTGCATGCTACCTGTTGGCTCCGCCCCCAGCCGGAAGTCAACCCCAACTTTTTTGATCCCTCCATGATTATTTTTTACAACTAAGCAGTCATTTTACTCCTTGGCTGCCAGTAACATTCAAATAAATAATTGTACCTCTCTGGCTGACAATAATACATGTAAACAAAAGGGATTTGACCCCCTTGACTGCCCTTCACATGTTTCTATGTCATATTATTAATGTAGTCAGACATTGGAACAGGGGTGGAGCAATTTTTTTTTCTAGGCCCCCCAGCAATTGTTGCTTTAGGCTTCTCCCAGCCCCCCACTGCCTGCTCTCAGTGGTGTGGCCTTGCAACATGCTCCTTGGCCTCTTTCTGCTGCCTACCACTGGTCCCCAGTAGTTGATGCGGCTCTGCAGTGGTCCACCGGCCCTGAAAAGCTGGACAGGCAGTAAGCCCCTTTTACCTGTGGACTTCCCAGCATTGCAGGGTCATGATTTCCGCCACTGCATAGGAGGTCATTTACTTTTAACTAAAAACTTGTGTTTAGTATTTTTGTGGATATTTTACAAGAGAGACTCCTAAAATACTGGACTATCCAACTGAATACTGGACACCTGGCAATCCTAGTTGTGTGCAGTAGTAAACAATATTTCATGCTGCAAGGTAAATCTGCTGTATGAGTCAGAATGACTATGTAATGGGGTAGGGGAGATTACAAGCGTGTTGTGTGGTTGCCCCTTCTGTTATAAGACAATCTTAGGAATCCGATTTGTATAAATCTTCCTCTGCTTCTGACGGTGAAGTGTTATCAGAAGATTCTTCTTCAGAACCAGATGTGGAACCTGAGGACACCACTTTTCAGTTCAAGATGGATCATTTAAGATCCCTACTTAAGGAGGAGTTAAGAATATTAGAGATTTAGGATACTAAACAGACTAAAGTAAAGGCAGTACAAAAGTTGGAAATAATCTTTAGACCTAAGTCTAGGGCACCAGAAACCTTTCCTGTCCTTCTTTGGTCTTTGCGATTATCGCAAAGGAATGGGATACGCCTAGAGTTCCATTCTCTCCTTCTTCTAATTTTAAGAAACTTTTCCAAGTTTTCCCTTTGGAGGACAGTATTTATTTTAGGGACCCAATGGGTAGAAATCTAGAAGGTTATCTCAGGAAAGCCTTATTTACAGGGAGGACTGTTGTTTCATCCGGCTTTTATTGTAGCGGCTGTTGCAGGAGCAGATGCATTTTGGTCTGACTCCCTGCTAGAGCTAGTCTTTGTGGAATCATCCTTTAGAGGAGATCTAGGAGCGTATTAGATTCTTGAGACTGCAAATTCCTTCATCTGTGATGCAGTCATCCAGATTATTCACATCAATGTTAAAAATACCGCTTTAGCTGTCTTAGCTAGAAGATTACTTTGGCAAAATCATGGTCTGTGGACATGGTTTCTAAGTTATCCTTAGCTTTAAAGGGCAAGACCCTCTTTGACCCTGGTTTGGACTCCATTATCTGTACTGTGATACAGGGCAATGATGCCTTTTTGCCCCAGGATAAAAAGGCTAGACCCTAAGGGCAGAATTAAGGGTAGATTTACCAAGCAGCAGATGCTGCAATCTACCCCCGAAGTTTTCAGCTTGCCAGAAACCTAAGTTAAGAAGCAGCGGTCCTAAGGCTGCTGCTCCTTAACTCATCCGCCACCTCTGAGATGGCGGATAGCAATCATCCCGATCAGATACAATCAGGATGATTGTCAAATCCCTGCTAGCAGCCAATTGGCCGCAAGTGTGCAGGGGGCAGCATTGCACAAGCATATGCTGTTGGCATTTAGAGGTGGCGGGCGGACATTATTTGTCACAGCGCATCATGTCTGCCCGCCGCTTGATAATTCATCCCCTAAGCCTTTTTCAGGAGGCATGGGTTTGTTCTGTTCAGGACCCATGGGTAATGGAGAAAGTCTCTCAGGGTTACCGAAAAGGATACAGGTCTTGGCCTCCTCTGGGAAGGTTTATCCTGACTCACATTTTCAAAAGACCGGAAAAGAGAATTCCCAGTGCCGTTGGCAGATCTAGCTACAGCTCCCATAATATTTACAAAAGGTTCTGGGTGCCCTTCTATCAGTGATTATTGCTCAGGGGGTTGCTGTAGCTCCTTACCTAGACAATATATTGGTTGAGGCACCATCTTTACCTTTAGCTATGGCTCTTATAAAGAAAGTACTTTAGTTTCTTTGCAGTCAAATCTGGAAGGTAAATGTCACAAAGAGTTCTCTCACTCCCAGTACAAGAGGTTTTTTTTTTTGGGGGGGAGTGATCATAGACTCAGTGGCAATGAAGCTTTTTCCATATAAAGGGGAGCAGAGTCCAAGGCTTTATTCATTACTGTTGGGAATTAAGAACCTGGCCACCAGGAAGAGGCAAAGACACCCCAGCTAAAGGCTTAAATACCTTCACTACTTCCCTCATCCACCAGTCATTATTTGCCTTTCATCACAGGAACTTGGCAGAGGAGTGACACAGTTTCGGAGTAGTCTCTTATGAAGGGTAGTACTCTTCGCATTGGGACTGGAGTTTTAAGTAGTCCTGTTAGCCTCTCAGTGAGAGCCTGGGCAAAAGTTAGAGTCTGGAGATGCAGGGAGAGTCTTTCTGCGAAACCATCCTGACTAATATTAACAGCTCTATAAGCAACCAGCGTTGACGAGTTTCGCTGCATGCTTACTTCACTCAAGTCCATGTCAGGAGCGAGACTACTAACCTGTCACACTTGAAGGGCTGTGTTCCTGTTCCACAATGTAGATTCTGGTAAGATCGTTTCATGTTTTATTAATAATGATAACAAGACAGGGTCACAGTGTGGCACCTTTTTATCTTTACGGAATCAAGAGTTAATATTCCTGGAAGGGGGTTTATGTAACGGGGGGTTTTTAGACATGATATTGTTTATTGTGTCATTGCTGTGTTATGTGCAAGATGAGGCTTTGGCAAATTTTGTGTAGGGGCGGTCCAGCCAGGCATTCCATGTGACTAAGTGTGGCTATCTATCCTCTCTGTTGATCTGTGGCGCAGGAGACGTAGAGGTTTCTGTAGTCCGGGTCCTAGGAGGTGGTGAATGCCCCGGCCATAGGTAGTATAAAGGTGCCTTTTTTATAAATAAAGTTAGTCTATCCAAACGTGCAAGCGATGGAGGACTCTGACTCATTGGAGGGCTCTCCTTCCTTAACAAAGTCTAATTCCTGTGTTTATTGTGAGGAGGTTCTAGTAGATCAGCCTGCTCAACTATGTTCCACATGCCTTGATAAAGTTACAACATCTAAATATAGACGGATGTCTAGTACTACTGAGCCATCCACCTCTGAGGGTTCTTCGTCCCGGGAGGTGCGTTCCCTACATTCATCTCCGATTGCACATGCAGCGCCCGGGGTCCAACCGTTACTCCTTAGGGAGAGATTAGTTGGCCGTCAGACTTTGCGGACCAACTGGAATCAGCGGTTTTGAAAGTGATCCATGCCTTACCATGTTCTGCTAAGCACAAGCATAGGGTTTATCATAGCGGCCTGGCCCAGGGTTTGTCCATGCCGATGGCTGATCCAGAGGCTCTATACGTTGACGAGGCCCAATCTGACTCTTCGGAGGAGGCCCCTTCTGGGTCGGAGTCCGTGTCATCTAAACCTCCGGCAGTGGAGGAGCCTGGTTATAGGTTTAGGATGGAGAATCTGCGCTTTCTGCTACAGCAGGTGCTTGCTACTCTGGAGGTTCCGGAACCTAAGATACCGGAGGAACCTGCGATTCCTAAGCTTGACAAGGTATACAAGGACAGGGTAGTGCCTCAGTCTTTCCCGGTTCCCGTTAAGATGGCAAATATTATTAAGAATGAATGGAAGCTTTTAAAAAGCTGTTCCCCATTGCAGACTCTCAGCTTGAGCTGTGGGGGACCATCCCTAAGGTGGATGGGGCCATTTCTACGCTCGCAGATAGAGGATCGAGGATAGTTTGTCGTTTAAAGAGCCCATGGATAAAAAATCTGGAAAACATGTTGATAAAGATGTTTCAGCACACAGGGTTTGTTTTTCAGCCAGCAGCCGCCGTTGTGGCGGTCGCTGGAGCTGCAACATATTGGTGTGAATCCCTGTGTGAAATGGTCAAGGGGGAGACATCCATCAACGAGATACAGGGGAAGATAAAGGCGCTTAAGGTCGCCAATTCTTTCATCTGTGATGCCAATATGCAAATTATTCGCCTGAATGCCAAGGTGTCAGATTTTTCTGTTTTAGTACACAGGTCTTTGTGGCTAAAATCTTGTTCTGCGGACATGACCTCTAAAACGAGGCTGTTGTCCCTGCCTTTTCAAGGAAAGTTTCGGTCCACAATTGGATTTGATTATATCCACGGTTATGGGAGGCAAGGGAGCTTAAGGGATCTACTTTTTGTCCCTTTCGTGCAAACAGGGCCCAGCGCCAGCAACCCTCTGCGAAAGCGGACCAGTCCAAGGGATCTTTGAAGCCGGCTCAATCTTGGAATAAGTCCAAGCAGAGCAAGAAGCCCGCCGAGACTAAATTGGCATGAAGGGGCGGCCCCTGACCGGTCTCCGGATCACGTAGGGGGCAGCTATCTCTATTCTCAGATGCATTGTGGCAGGATGTTCAGGACCTTTGGGTGCTAGAAGTTGTCTCCCAGGATTACTGGATAGGGTTCAGATCTTATCCGCTCGAGGGCAAATTCCTCCTGTCAAACCTGTCTTCAAGACCGGAGAAGAGAGAGGCCTTTCTAGAGTGTGAGATCTCGCCTTTCTCAGGGTTATCGTACCAGTACCCTTTGTGGTTCCCAAGAAGGAGGGCACATTCCGCCCGATTCTGGACCTAAAGTGTTTAAACAAGTTTCTGAGTGTTTTTTATTGTTCAAAATGGAAACAATCAGATCTATTCTGCCCCTAGTTCAAGAGGGACAGTTCATGACGACTATAGACTTGAAGGACGCTTACCTTCATGTGCCAATCCACAGGGACCACTTCAGGTTCCTAAGATTTGCATTTCTGGACCAACACTTCCAGTTTGTGGCCCTTCCTTTTGGTCTGGCGACGACCCTGAGAGTCTTCACAAAGGTTCTGGGGGCGTTGCTTGCAGTAGATCCAGGGGCATTGCAGTGGCGCCTTACCTGGACGACATCCTGGTTCAGGCGCCGTCGCTTAGCCTCACAGAGGATCATTCAAGGGCTCTTCTTCTTCTGCTCCCATCTCACAGTTGGAAGATCAACTCAGGAAAGAGTTCCCTGGTTCCCAGCAACAGGGTGGAGTTCCTGGGCACGATAATAGACTCTATGTTTATTAAGATATTTATCACAGATCAGCGGCACAGGAAGCTTGCGTCCACCTGTCTTGCCCTTCAGTCCTCCTCAAGCCTATCGGTGGCTCAAGGTATGGAACTGATAGGTCTCATGGTGTCAGGTATAGATGTCATCCCATTCGCCAGGTTCCACCTCAGATCTCTTCAATTGTGCATGTTGAGACAGTGGAACGGCGATCATTCAGATCTATCACAGCTGATATCCCTGGATGCTCGGACTAGGAACTCCCTCTCTTTGTGGATTCGTCTGGAGCAACTGTCCATGGGGACATCCTTCTTGAGACCGTCCTGGAAGATTGTGACCACGGACGTCAGGATGAGGAGCTTTTTGTGGTGCCAGGATGGCACAAGGAAAGTGGTCCAGGGAGGAGTCTCTCCTTTCGATCAACAACTACGAGCAATCCACAATGCTCTGAAGGCTTGGCCTTCTCTGGGGTCAGTCAGTTTCATCAGATTCCAGACCGACAACATTACCTTGGTGGCTTACATCAACCATCAGGGGGGTACGAGGAGCTCCCTCGCAATGAGGGAGGTGTCTCGGATTCTGGAGTGGGCGGAGTCCCACGACTGCTCTCTCTCAGCGATTCACATTGCGGATGTGGACAACTGGGAAGCAGACTTTCTCAGCAAACAGTCCTTCCATCCGGGGGAATGGTCTCTTCACCCCAAAGTGTTTGCAGAGATTTGTCACAGATGGGGTATGCCAGAGATAGATCTCATGTCATCCAGACTCAATTGCAAACTACCTCGATATGGGTCGAGGTCCAGGGATCCCCAGGCAGAGCTGATAGATGCCTTAGTGGTTCCTTGGGGATTCAGCCTAGCTTACATTTTTCCTCCGTTACCACTTCTACCTCGCATAGTAGCACGCATCAAACAGGAGCGGGCCTCGGCCATTCTGATTGCTAATTCATGGCCGCGGAGGACGTGGTTTGCGGATCTGGTGGGGATGTCATCCTCTCCGCCATGGAGGTTATCCTGTCGCAGGGATCTGCTGTCACAGGGCCCCTTTCAGCATTAAAATCTAGATTCTCTGAGGCTGACTGCGTGGAGATTAAACGCATAGTCTTAGTCAAGAGAGGCTTTTCTGAAAGTGTGATTGAAACTCTATTTCAGGCAAGGAAGCCAGTCACTCGTCACATCTACTATAAGGTGTGGAGGACTTACTTGCCCTGGTGTGAGAAGCATGGATATCCTTGGCATAATATGAAGGTATCCAGGATTCTGTCCTTTCTCCGGGATGGCTTGGAGAAGGGTCTTGCCTCCAGTTCCTTAAAGGGACAGCTTTCGGCATTATCAGTCTTGTTGCATAGGAGAATTTCTGAGCTCCCTGACATCCAATCTTTTGTTCTGGCTCTTTCTAGAATCAGACCTGTCTTTTGGCAGTTGGCTCCGTCTTGGAACTTAAATTTATTCCTTAATGTTTTGCAGAGGGTTCCGTTTGAACATCCATTGACATTAAGGTTCTGTCCTGGGAGGTTCTCTTCCTGTTGGCTATTGGATCGGCATGCAGAGTATCTGAGCTAGCTGCCTTGCAATGTGACCCTCCTTATCTGGTGTTTCATGTGGATAAGGCTGTACTGCGCACTGGGTTGGGGTTTCTCTCTAAGGTGGTGTCTAACCGTTACATCAATCAGGAAATAGTTGCTCCTTCTTTGTGTCCTAACCCTTCTTCTTCAAAGGAGAGGTTACTTCATAACCTGGATGTAGTTCATGTCTTGAAGTTTTATCTTCAGGCTACCAATGATTTCAGACAGTCTACATCTCTTTTTGTGGTGTATTCTGGGAAGCGCAAGGGGCAAAGGGCCTCTGCTACTTCTTTGTCTTTTTGGTTGAGGAGTATGATTTGCTTGGCTTATGAGACAGTGGGACATAAGCCTCCTCAGAGGATCATGGTTCATTCAACTAGAGCTGTGGCCTCATCTTGGGGCTTCAAGAATGAGGCCTCTATGGATCAAATTTGTAAGGTGGTTTCCTGGTCCTCCTAACACACTTTTACAAAGTTTTACAAGTTTGACATTTTTGCTTCTGTGGAAGCTGTTTTTTGGAGAAAGGTTTTGCAGGCTGTGGTGCCCTCTGATTAGAGTCCGTCTTTTTACCCTCCCGGTTTCATTCAGTGTCCTCTAGAGCAGTGGTTGCCAACCGCGGTCCTCAAGGACCCCCAACAGTCCTGGTTTTCATTATAGCTAAACCAGTGCACAGGTGAAGTAATCAGCTGATCTGTAACCAACCTGCTCTCATCCATTAGCTGATTATTTCACCTGTGCACTGGTTCAGCTATAATGAAAACCAGGACTGTTGGGGGTCCTTGAGGACCGCGGTTGGCAACCACTGCTCTAGAGCTTGGGTATATGTTCCCAACAGTAATGAATGAAGCCGTGGACTCTCCTCCCCTTTAGATGGAAAATATAAATTATACTTACCTGATAATTTCATTTCCATCAAGGGGAGGAGAGTCCACGGTTGCCGCACGTATCTCCGATGGGCGGACCTAAATGTAATACTCTTCTGGCACCATTTATACCCTGACATTTCTCCTACTGTTCCAGTTCCCTCGGCAGAATGACTGGGGGATGAGGGAAGTGGGGGAGGTATTTAAGCCTTTGGCTGGGGTGTCTTTGCCTCCTCCTGGTGGCCAGGTTCTTAATTCCCACCAGTAATGAATGAAGCCGTGGACTCTCCTCCCCTCGATGGAAATGAAATTATCCATAATAGCATAATTTATGTTTTCTAACAGAACAACACAGACTCAAGCTTCAGTCCCTCTCTTCTTCCTCGGTGGCTCAGTGTATGGAGGTTGTGCAACCTATGGTCACAGGTTCAGACAACATTAGTTTGCAAGCTTTCATTTGCGACCCTTACAGCTTTGCACGTTAAGACATTGGAATGGGGAACACTCCGACTTGTCTCAAGTGATTCACTTGGATCAACCAGATGTCCCCAGAACCAGTGCCTCAATGTATGGGGTTCCAACTCCTGTCATGAACACAAGTGGGTCTGGTTAGAAAACAGTTTGGGGTCCTCTGAGGGCATAGGAACTCTGGTCTCAACAAGAAGTGGTGTTACCCATCAATGTCCTAAAAATCAGAGCGATCTTCAAAGCTCTTCAGTCATGGCCATGTAACGACATTGGTATACATAAACCATCAGTCTCTCGTATTCTGACCTGGGCGGAGGTTAATCTCTGTACAATGTCAGCTATTCACATTCCAGGTGTGAACAACTAGGAAGCGGACTATTTGAGCCGTCAAGCACTCCACCCAGGGGAATGGTCTCTCAACCAAGAGATCTTCAATCAATTCATAATTTGATGGGGTCGTCCGGAGAAAGATCTAATGGTTTCCCATCTCAATCACAAACTCCCATGATATGGTTCCATATTGAGGGATCCTCAGGCAGAGCTAACAGACACACTGACCACCCTGTGGAGTTATCTAGTTTACCTGTGTCCTCTGATTGTTCTCCTGCCCATAGTGGTAGCTCATCTCAAGCGGAGGGCATTTCAGCAATACTAGTAGCCCCTGTGTGGCCTCACATGATTTGGTATGTTGACTTAATCAGGTTGTCCAGTGCTCCTCTCTGCCACCTACCACTGCATCCAAATCTGCATGTTCAAGGGTCATTATTCTATCAAAATCTCCAGTCTCTCAGCCTAACTGTGAACAGTTGATCTTATCTCAGAGGGTTTTTTCTGAGACTGTTATTGATACCTTTAATTCAAACTTGTAACCTGCTACTAGACAGATTTATTATAAGATTTGGAAAGTTTACCTTTCTTGGTGTTCTGATCATGTTTTTTTCCTGGCATTCAGTAAGAATTCCACAGATTTTTCAGTTCTTTCAAGAAACTTTAGACAAGGGCTTGTCAGAAAGTTCTCTTAAGGGTCAGATTTCTGCCCTTTTGGCTTTGTAGCATAGGAAGTTGGCTCGCCTGCCTGACATTCAATCCTTTGTTCAGGCTCTAGTTAGAATAAAACCAGTTGTTAAGCCAGTTTCTTCTCCATGGAATCTCAATTTGGTTCTCAGAATTTTACAACTTCCTCATTTTGAGCCAATGCGTTCTTGGACATAAATATATACTTACCAAAAAATGTATTTTGGGATGATAAGAGTCCATAGGACCCCCCTGGGTTTTTGCTATATGGGTGACAGTTCTTATTTGCAGCTCTTAACCCTGCTTTATGTCTCTCCTACCTTTTCTGTCTCTCCCCTCTGCTTGGCTATACGTAAACTGAGTGGGGAGAGGGGGTGAGAGGGATTAATGCTCTTGTGAGGGTTCTTGACCTCCTGGTGGTGGGGAATATATCCTGCATGTTATGAATGCCTATGGACTCTCATCAACCTAAAAGAAAGACATTTATCAGTAACTTAAAACTCAGTTTTTTGTTCAGGTGGTGGCAGTACTTGTTTTGCACTTCTTTGCTCCACTTTATCTTCCTTGCTTTTCTTTTTACCTCATCTGCTTTGCTATATGCATGACTGAGGATCATGGGATGTGGGAGCGATTTAAAGCTCTTGCGTTTTGGATTGTCTTTTGTCTGCTCCTACTGGTCAGGAGGGTAATATTCCCGCATTTGATGACTTGAAGACTCTAACCATCATGAAAAACTAATTTATCAGGTAAGCATACATTTTGTTTTTGTCATAAAAACTATGGATTTCCCAGATTTATACATCTTATTTCTTCTTATGTCAAGTTATAAATCATGTTAGGGCTAACCAAATATACATGCTTCAAAAAAGAGAGAAAGTCCAGGTATCCTTAAGTAAAACCAAATACTTTATTAGATCCATTAAAAAACGGATAGATAGAAGACAGCAAAACAGCAAACACTGACGGTGTAGAGGGCGTAGCACTGAATGGCTTACATGTTTCGGATAAACTCCGTAGTCATAGCCTACAGTGATGTGCCTCACACCTGTTAAAATATCCTAAGAACAGATGTGATTGGCAAACATTAAAAAACACGCCCACCTACTCTATCAAATCAAAATGTTGGTCATAATTATACACCTGTGTAGTAAACAGCGTACATACTGATCAAGGAATAATCGTTTCAAAAACAATGAATAATTTAACAAAATAATGTAACATATATCTGTACTGGTTATTCATGTAGTGTCACCTATAATGATTCCCAATGTGATTAACATATAAAGGGAAGCAAAAGCACGTAGGAAAGATACAATATTATTAAAAAGACCTATATCTTGACTCTGGACAATGGGGTACCTCAGTATTAATGGTCCATATGGATATCATTAGAAATGGACAATATGGGGTAGAGGGCTAAATACCAGTGGTGGAGATGATATCAAAGGTGGAGAAGATAAAATGAAGTTGGGGGGGCTGTTAGATATCTTTTAAGGGAGCCATGGTAGTCAAACGGATACAATACCACCATCTGTAAACATAAATTAGATATAAACCAATAGTGATACAGTCCTCTAAGAGGAAAGGACATATACACCGTTGAATACTGTCATAATATTCATACGGTTACTCTTAGGGATATTGGACTATACACCATGCCCAAAAAAAGAGTGCTCAGAGTCAGTGGGATAAAATAATTATTCCCACAGATTCATAACATCATACCTGGAATTTAGACCATTAGGCAAACGTGTACCCATTGTAAAAATCCAGTATGCCTCACGTCTTGCAAGGAGTTGATTTATGTCACCCCCCCTCATAGGTACTTTGACTCTCTCAATACCACACCATTTAAAGCCTTTAAGGTCATTATCATGGTATGTGCCAAAGTGTTGTACAATGGGAGTAGTCGCCCTCTTGGTAGAAAAGGATGACAGATGTTCCCTAATAAGTGAATTGAGGTCACGGGAGGAGAGTCCAATATATTGAAGTTTACATAAAGTACATTCTATTAGATATATAGTAGATTCAGTCCTACAGTTCATACAAGAATATATTTTGTATGTTTTACTGGTCACCACACTTGTGAATTCCTTGGTAATTTGTGTGTATTCACAAGGTTTACATTTGCGGTGTCCACACTTGTACATACCAGTATGTGTAAGCCATGAGGCTTTCTCTTTCTGAATCGGTCTAAGCAAAGTGGGAGAAAGTATTGATCCCAGCGTGGGACTTTTTCGATATTAACATCTAAGTCCCCTTTGTACCGTGTCAATTAATTTATCCTCTGCTTGTAATATTGGGAAATGTTTTTTTACTATATTACAAATTTGTGTATATTGTGCACTGTGTGTTGTGACAAATGTGACATTCTGTTGTTTACTCACCACCTTATTTTTGGGGATCAACAAATCTTGTCTAGACATATTCTGAACCTGATGCTTTGCTTTTCTGATAGACTTCAGGGGAAATTGTCTGTCCATGAGTCTTTCGTCTAGAGTCATAGACTCCCTCTCAAATTCGGACTGATCAGTACAGTTCCTTTTAAGCCTGATGTATTCCCCTTTCGCTATAGCAAAGGGGACATGTTTTGGATGACAACTGGTTCCCAATAAAAGTGAATTACCAGAGATGGGTTTTCTATACATAGTCAATTTGATTCTGCCATCAATACCACCTACCAAAGTTAGATCCAAATAATTAATACGTCTTTCCTTTAGTTCAAAGGTAAATTTCAAGCCTACTTTATTCTTATTGAGCGAATCAACAAAAAGTCGGGCAGTCTCAGGGTCACCAGTCCAAATAAACAAAAGATCATCTATATATCTCCTATAAAAGGAGACATATTTTAGGAAAGGGCCACTACCTCCAAAGATGTGGTAAAACTCCCACCATCCTAGGAACAAATTCGCAAAAGATGGTGCGAATTTCGCCCCCATGGCTGTACCACATCTCTGGAGGTAGTATACCCCCTCAAATTTGAAAAAATTGTGTGACAAAAGAAAACTGGTGACCCTGAGGATAAAACCGATAAATATGGTGGAAAAATCAGTTTGTCTTTCAAGAAAAAATGTGATTGCCTCCAAGCCTTCGGTATGGGGGATACTGGAGTACAGGGAAACCGCGTCTATTGTTAACCATTTCGAGGGAAGAGACCATTCAACTCCTTCAAGGATGTTTAAGATGTGTTTGGTATCTCTGACGTATGAGGGGAGTGCCATTACTAATGTCTGCAAAACACAATCCAGCCATTCAGATAGATTTCCCAGCAGGGAATCAACCCCGCTCACAATGGGTCTACCCTGAACTGAATCAAGTGTTTTATGTGTTTTGGGAAGATGATGGAAAAATGGTGTTTTGGGACACTCCACCAATAGATAAGCCATAGTTTGCTGATCCAATATCCCCAATTCCAAACCATCATCTAGCAGATGTTCCAATTCAACTTGGAAACTGTTAGTCGGATCCCTGGACAGAACAGTGTAGTCCTGTGGTTTTTGTAATTGCCTAAGGGCCTCATCTACATACTGTTGTCTATCCATAATGACCACCATGCCCCCCTTGTCAGAATTCTTAATGACAAGTGTAGTGTCCTCTTTTAATGAAGAAAGTGCTTCCTTTTCAGCAAGGGATAGATTATATCTAGAGTTAGATTTATGTTCTTTGAGATGGATTAGATCTCTCTCTACTCTATATAACCAAATATACAACCATGCTAATTTTGTTCTTAAAAGAGACAGTCAAGTCCAAAAAAACTTTCATGATTCACACAGGGCATGCCATTTTAAACAACTTTCCAATTTACTTTTATCACCAATTTTGCTTTGTTCTCTTGATATTCTTAGTTGAAAGCCAAACCTAGGAGGTTTATATCTAATTTCTTAGATCTTGAAGGCTGCGTCTAATCTGAATGCATTTCAACAGTTTTTCACCACTAGAGGGCGTTAGTTCATGTGTTTCATATAGATAACATTAAACTCACGCACGTGATGTTACCTAGGAGTGAGCACTGATTGGCTAAAATGCAAGTCTGTCAATAAGGGGCAGTTTGCAGAGGCTTAGATACAAGGTAATCACAGAGGTTAACCGTGTATTAATATAACTGTGTTGGTTCTGCAAAACTGGTGAATGGGTAATAAAGGGATTATCTAACTTTTTGAACAACAACAATTCTGGTGTTGACTTTCCCTTTAACTATTTTAAGGCCAATCAAAAGTTGCCTTCTTTGTAAGTTGGAGACAGTTGTGCAGGATATCTGATGTAGCCCAAAAACAGAAGAGAACTGGTAACAGCAGAAACCAGATAACAAGCTAGGGTCAAACCAAGGTAAGCTTTAGCAAAAGAAACACCAGAGTCTTTACGACAGAATAACCAAGCAGAACATGATGCAAATACAGGCCTTTTATCACTTCTTGTGTAAATTTTTGTGCAATTTCTGCCGCAACATTACTAATATGTGGCACAGTCAGATCCATAATTAATGTGAGCATGGACCTCTCAGGGCATTCAACAAATGCTGCTGTGAAGATATCACAGAAACTCCTTCAAAATGTTATAGAACAAATTAGTTATAGACAGGAAACAAACTTCTACAATAAAATAATTCACAGTAACATATGCAAAATAGAAAATGTGTGTGTGTGAAGGGGGAGACAACTTTAGCAGCTTTGAAATAGCCAGACACGGTAGAGAGAGATGTGATACTTCTCAGGTGCAATAGTGTTTAAGAATTAGTGTAAGTGACCGTGCCCCAGGGACATCTCAAAACACTAGTGGTCAGCCCTGTGTTTATGTTTGTAAAGTCTCTGTGACAGCTTCAGTTACATCCAATACAAATGCAAAACTAACCAACACAACGTCTATATTCACCATTTGCAAGTCCGTTTCCAAAGTTTTTGCCGTTTTTTTTTTTTTTTTCTACCTCTATGAATGCAGTCTCTCATATGTATTGGGCACCTCACACACATATATAGATGTTATTGGCAGGAACGCCAATGTGCTGTAGTTCTTCCTGCAAGAAAAATGGTTAACACTCTCTATAAAAATTGTATGATGTTGCATAGTTAGCCAGTAAAACTGCCAGCATTTTGATTAGACACAGCATATAAAGAAAATTAGAAAAAGTACTAAAAGTGCTCTCCAAGCTACTCACAAATTTGACCACATTATATTTATTCATAAGATAACATTATTTTTTTAAGGGTTATGATTAAATGAATGTAATAATAATTCAATTCCTACACTGCAGTAAGATAATAGTGAACATTTCTTTGTGGCAGATTTACTGTAACTAATCTCGTAAGAGGTGTAACCTCCTGCATCTTTCTGGTAGCGTTGGAGCTGCCTTCTCTCTATTACCTTCTCTTTAACTTTCTGGATAAACAGATAGCATTTTCTTGTAAGGTGTTACGGTTGCCTCCAGTCTGGCTGGAAGTTGGACCGTAGAAAAGGATGCTCCTAGCGCTCACCAAAGGAGCAGCAGCACCGTGGACACTATAATAACTGCGTAGCCACCATCAGTAATGCAGACTATATGAACCACCGCTGCTGGGCTGGTATCTCGCCGTCTGCTCTGCGCCCTGGACCTACGACCAGGCTCCAGTAGGCGAACCTCTTCCTTCTGTAGCAATCCCTGTAGCTAAGGGAGTATGAAAAACATAGCAATCCCTGTAGTGATTATAAGCTGTCCCCTACAAACATGAGTCAAAGCTGCAAGTTAGAGGGTCAAAAATAGGTCTGATGTGCTGGAGCACACAGCCTGCTTTTATTCAGGTTACATGCAAACAGGACACTCTCAGGGGGAGGCATAAAATCCCCCATCACACATTTGATATTAGATAGAGAGACACTCCCTTTGACAGGCCACAACATTTACTTCAGCAGATAACATTACACACAATAAAACAATGCAGTCCACCTTATCAATACTAGTCTGATTAGACAATGGGAAAGTTGATCACTAAACCTAATTAGAGCTAATCCCAGCAGACTTGTATTTAGAATAGGTTTCTTGAAGCTGAACAAAATTTAACTCTTAATGGCACACAATGAAACTGAACCAAGTGGGAGAAAGCCAGGGACAAGTCATTTCACAGGTCTGGGGACATAGTCTTAAAGGGGCATTGTTCATCAAAGTCACAATATGTCCCCAGATGGTTCTTAAAGGGCCACACACACCCAACAAAAGTCAATATGTCCTCAGGGGCACAATCTTCCAGGGGCCATAGTCATGTGGAAGGAGGCTGGCAAATAGGCTTCTCCAAAATCCAGGGAAGCAGGGCAATTTTTCATTTAAAGGGCCAGTTACAAACAGCAGTTTGTAACATATCTCCCCTTTTGGAGGGAGACTAACCAGGCACCTGACCTTCTGCCGGTCAGTGCCCAAGTTAGTCTCGCAACCCACCCACAAATAATCGCTAGCAGCAAAGTAGCCCCCCCACAATACGTAGTACTGGCCTGTAAGTTCCAGGTTGCAGGATGAAAGTGCAGCATCCTCGGCCTTCCTGGCGCAGCTGGGCAAATAGCTGATGGTACTTGGGGGGCAGAGGCCAGCGGCACTCTGCCCTGGTGCCAGCGCTTCTGCTGGGGTGAGGGGTTTGCAGGCCAGTCCTGTAACAAGGGGGTCTGTAGGGCAGAGGCCAGCAGCGCTCTGTCCTGATGCCAGCTCTTCTGCTGGGGGAATTGGGGCATAGTCCTGCCCGGTGGCAAAGGGAACGTGGGGCTCAGTGGGGGCCAACATCTCCACTGTTAACCCTGGGCCCAAGTTAGGAGTTAGCTGGGGAGGGGGAGATTGGCTTACCTCCTCCTCCTGATACTCCGGCGGCCGTTGGGAAGGGAGGTCGATGCTCTCCGCTTCCTGTGGAACATGCTGCGGCTGGGGAGAGAGACCGGTTGTCTCCTCTCCCTGGAAGGCACACTCCGGCTGGGGAGGGAGGTCGATGCTCTCCCCTTCCTGTAGCTGGGTCTGTCGCTGGGGATCTGGGCCGCCTGCCCAGCATCCCTGTAGGGCCGGTAGAGAGACTGCGGTCCCATCTCCACCTGCCTGCTGGGGGTCCTCCCAGGACCAGTCTATGAGGCCTGCTGCCTCTGGTATCTCTGGCTGGGGAAGGAGACTGGTTGTCTCTTCCCTCTGCACGGTATACTGCCGCTGGGGAGGGAAGGTCGCTGCTCTCCTCTCCCTGTAACTCCGGCTGCCGCTGGGGAGGGAGGTCGTTGCTCTCCGCTCCCTGTGACTCACTTTCTCGCTGGAGACCAGGTGTCCAGACCCTCAAACTCCACAGTTGGCGCTCAAAGGCTCGTGCCGCTTTGTTCTCCGTATCCAATTCCCGGATGATGCGACTGACTACCTCCTGCGCAGGGTCTGGACCATATCGGACTAGCCGCCTCTTTACCTCTGGAACGAAATCCGCGCCCTCATAGCGACGGATCAGGTTGAGGTGCTCTTCACAGGGTTCTGACCAGTGTCTTGTCAGCTCCATGCTGCTGTAGGTAGGGACGCTGCGCAGTGGCTAGCGTTGCCCTCAATTACTCTCCTACGATACCAGTGCTGTTGTGGTGCTGCTCCTTGTGCTAGGACGCGATCCCACCGCTGCCGCCAAATGTTACGGTTGCCTCCAGTCTGGCTGGAAGTTGGACCGTAGAAAAGGATGCTCCTAGCGCTCACCAAAGGAGCAGCAGCACCGTGGACACTATAATAACTGCGTAGCCACCATCAGTAATGCAGACTATATGAACCACCGCTGCTGGGCTGGTATCTCGCCGTCTGCTCTGCGCCCTGGACCTACGACCAGGCTCCAGTAGGCGAACCTCTTCCTTCTGTAGCAATCCCTGTAGCTAAGGGAGTATGAAAAACATAGCAATCCCTGTAGTGATTATAAGCTGTCCCCTACAAACATGAGTCAAAGCTGCAAGTTAGAGGGTCAAAAATAGGTCTGATGTGCTGGAGCACACAGCCTGCTTTTATTCAGGTTACATGCAAACAGGACACTCTCAGGGGGAGGCATAAAATCCCCCATCACACATTTGATATTAGATAGAGAGACACTCCCTTTGACAGGCCACAACATTTACTTCAGCAGATAACATTACACACAATAAAACAATGCAGTCCACCTTATCAATACTAGTCTGATTATACAATGGGAAAGTTGATCACTAAACCTAATTAGAGCTAATCCCAGCAGACTTGTATTTAGAATAGGTTTCTGAAGCTGAACAAAATTTAACTCTTAATGGCACACAATGAAACTGAACCAAGTGGGAGAAAGCCAGGGACAAGTCATTTCACAGGTCTGGGGACATAGTCTTAAAGGGGCATTGTTCATCAAAGTCACAATATGTCCCCAGATGGTTCTTAAAGGGCCACACACACCCAACAAAAGTCAATATGTCCTCAGGGGCACAATCTTCCAGGGGCCATAGTCATGTGGAAGGAGGCTGGCAAATAGGCTTCTCCAAAATCCAGGGAAGCAGGGCAATTTTTCATTTAAAGGGCCAGTTACAAACAGCAGTTTGTAACATAAGGTTTACAGGATTTAAATTTATAACTCTGTGTTCTGACCCTGTGCCAGAAATGCCTGTAGCTTTATAATGTGTTCACTAAAGGAGGAACAACAAATGACCTCAGCAGGGAGGCAGCTTGGACCTGAAGCTTGTAGTAAAAAATAATATGCCTGAAACCCGTTTGGCTTCATTAACTTAATGTGAAATGGCAGATTTGTTCTTCAATCGCAAGAAAAGACAAACAAAGTCAAACACATGGGCTGCATTTGGCGGCTTCCCTTGATCTTTAAGTAGGATTCATTTCCCAGTAGACATTAATGAATCCTGCCCGCCCTCTTATCTCGGGGGCAAGATGAAATAATTAACAGATGAGTACCAGCAAAGGCAACAGCAGATATTTGTCAGAAGCGAAGAGCGAAACCTTAATGCAAATGTCTGTAATCATCCCCCCCACCAGTCCATGCAAGGTGGGGGGACCATCCAGCTAACAAGATTGTCTTATATCAGTGAGGGGTACCCTTGGCACCTCAAATTTTTTGCTACTACAGTCCCATAATTCTTAGGTACTGTGCAGTCTAGTTAAGCATCATGGGCAATGTAGTTGCAAAACATCAGTGGTGCCAATGTTACCATCACTGTCTTATATCAAACTACTGTATATATTTCTGGCAAAGAGTGAGATCACATTCCATTTGTAAACTTAAAGTCACATTATGACAGTAAATGACTGTGAGCCTAAATTGCCAAAACTCTCCACTCATATGAGAATACTTAAAGGGAAAGTTTACTCTACTGCTAGCATTTTTATTGTTTAATAAGATAGATAATCCCTTTATTACCCATAACCCAGTTTTGCATAACTAACACTGTTATATTAATATACTTTTGACCTTTGTGATTGCCTTGTATCTGCAGACTGCCCCTTATCTCAGTTATTTTGATAGAATTACATTTTAGCCAATCAGAGCACAATGTTATCTATATGGAACACATGAACTAGCACTGTCTAGCTGTAAAAACTGTAAATATGCCCTGAGATAAGAGGTGGCCTTCATAGGCTTAGAAAGCAAATTTTATGATTAGAGAAAATTGGAAAGTTGTTAAAAATTGCAAGCCCTATTTGAATCATGAAAGTTTAATTTTGACTAGACTGTCCCTTTAAATAATCCACCAGCACTGCAAGGGGTGTTTCCTGTATGTCTAGCTGTGAAGGAGAGACAAGCTCAGTACAATATAGTACTGCATTGCATGACACTTTAGTTACATTTGCACGCTATATTTTAGTTTATTTTAGAATTCAGGTTTTGTTATCTAGGCTTTGTAATTTATATAAGTGTGTTTTGACGCTTTCTGGCTTTGTTAACAGCAGTGTATTTAGGATTGTGATTTTACAAATTATTTGAAAGATTCTAGATAGCTTCAACAAATTAGTAAAATACATTGAACTTTATTTTTTCTGTGTGAAATAAGACTTATAGTTTCAAAAAGTGGGCTAGATATGGGAGTTTCATGGGCTATACAGGAGAGTTCCATGGGCTGGGCTGGGGACTTCCTTGACTTGGACATGAGAGTTCCTTGACCTGTACAGGGGAGTTATTTGAGCTGGACATGGAAGTTACTTGGGCTAGCATAGGCATTCTTTTGGCTAGATAGGGGTATTCCATGGGTTGGACAGAGGTGGTGTTTTCAATGGGATGGGCAGGTCTGTTCCTTGAGCTAGATCGAGACAGTCCTTGGGCTGGCAGGGGAGTTCTTTGGGCTGCAGAAAAAAAAATTGGACTGGATAGGGTGAGTTTTTTGTGCTTTACAGGTGAGTTGTTTGGGCTGGACAGTGGAGTTGTTTGGGCTGGACAGTGGAGTTGTTTGGGCTGGACAGTGGAGTTGCTTGGGCTGGACAGTGGAGTTGCTTGGGCTGGACAGTGGAGTTGCTTGGGCTGGACAGTGGAGTTGCTTGGGCTGGACAGTGGAGTTGCTTGGGCTGGACAGTGGAGTTGCTTGGGCTGGGCAATGGAGTTGCTTGGGCTGGACAGGTGAGTTCCCTGGGTGTGTCTGAGGTTCTCTCACAGTCTTCATTATATTTTGTAAGCATTTTATACCTTTAGCTCTCAATGATTTATATTACCAGGTGTATGCAGGTAGTGTTTGCTAAAAATTCACAATGCACTTATATAACGGCAGATAAATAATGTGTGCAAAATTAGAAGCAGATGCAAGTTGCAACTGTATTTGCTACAGACTGATCATTTCTATCAGTGCTCACCTGTTAATCTCACCCTTCTCTGTGAGATTCCCTATTATTATTATTATTATTATTATTGGTTATTTGTAAAGCGCCAACAGATTCTGCAGCACTATAAATAAAGGGGGAGTACAACAAAACAAATATAGGGATCAAATGGGTAGAGGGCCCTGTCAAGAGTCGCACTGTTGTAGTCAGCTCTTAAGAAGGTGATCTACAAACAGCTGGACTCTTAGGCTTCTATGCTAATGGGGTTCAGGGGATAGCAATGGAGAAGTGGAACTGGTATAAAGTAAGGTTAGCATAGGTTGTATGCATCCCTGAACAGTATAGTCTTTAGGGAGTGCTTGAAGCTTTCAAAACTAGGGGAGAGTCTTGTGGAGCGAGGCAGAGAGTTCCACAAGATGGGAGCCAGTCTGGAGAAGTCCTGTAAACGGGAGTGCGATGAGCTAACCAGAGAGGAGGAGAGTAGGAGGTCATGAGCAGAGCGAAGGGGACAGGAGGGAGAGTATCTAAAGACAAGGTCGGAGATATAGAGGGGAGCAGTGCAGTTGAGGGCTTTGTATGTCAGAGTGAGAATTTTGTGTTTGATCCTAGAGGTAAGAGGAAGCCAGTGAAGGGATTGGCAGAGAGGAGCAGCAGATGAAGAGCGACGTGTAAGGAAGATGAGCCTGGCAGAGGCATTCATTATGGATTGTAAAGGAGCTAGGCGGCAGGTGGGGAGACCAGAGAGGACAGAGTTGCAGTAATCGAGGCGGGAAAGAATGAGAGAGTGGATTAAAATCTTAGTTGTGTCTTGTGTAAGGAAGATATTCAAGATATTTTTAAGGTGGAAGTGGCAGGCTTTAGCCAAGGACTGAGTGTGAGGAGTGAAATAAATATCTGAGTCAAATGTGACCCCGAGACATCGGGCATGCAGGGTAGGGGCAATGATGGAGTTGTCGACAGTTATAGAGTGATTGGGGGTGGAGATTTTGGAAGAAGAGGGGAAAATGAGGAGCTCAGTTTTGGAGAGATTTAGCTTGAGGTAGTGAGAGGACATCCAGGAAGAGATGTGAGAAAGACAGTTAGTGAAATGGGTTAGCAAGGAAGGAGATAGGTCTGGTGCAGAGAAGTAGATTTGGGTGTCGTCGTCATACAAATGATATTGGAAATCGTGGGACTTTATTAGTGAACCTAGTGATGACGTGTAAATTGAGAAGAGAAGGGACCGAGGACAGAGCCTTGCGGTACTCTGACAGAAAGTGGTGACGGGGCAGAGGAGTCCCCAGAGAAGGCTACACTAAAGGTACGGTTTGACAGGTAGGAAGAGAGCCACGAAAGGGCTGTGTCACAGATGCCGAAGGATTGGATCATTTGGAGCAAGAGAGGGTGGTCAACAGTGTCAAAGGCTGCGAACAGATCAAGGAGGATGAGCAGAGAGAAGTGGCCTTTTGATTTTACTGTAAGTAGGTTGTTGGTAACCTTAACAATAGCTGTCTCTGTGGAGTGATGGGGACGAAATCCAGATTGCAATGGGTCAAGGAGTGAGTTTATTGTAAGGAAATGGGATAGGCGTGCATAAGCTAGTTTTTCGAGAAGCTTTGAGGCAAGAGGGAGGAGGGAAATAGGGCGGTAGTTTTATGGGGAGGTAGGATCAAAGGTAGGTTTTTTGAGGATAGCTGTGACCAGTACATGTTTCAGCGATGAGGGAAATATACCGGTGCTGAGGGAGAGGTTGAAAATGTGTGTAAGTATAGGGGTAAGGGTAGAAGAGAGGGAGGGGAGTAGCTGTAAGGGGATAGGATCAAGGGGACAGGTAGTGAGGTGAGAGCGCAGTATAAGTGCCGAATCTTCTTCCTCAGTAACAGGGGAGAATGAGCTAAGTTTAAGGTTATGTGGGTTGTGGTTGAGTGAGAGCATTTGAGGGTTTGAGGGGGTGAGAGAATGGAATTATGTTGAGAGCTGATTTCATTTCTGATGGAGTCAATTTTGTTATTCCCTATCCCAGAGAGCCTCTTTACCTTCTGTGGAAGGCAGCTCTCATCTCTCTGGGACTTCCAGGTTTTTCCTTAGAGAACTCCAAGCTGGAGAGTTTTTGATAATTTGACTTTATGTATTTAACACCTACATATGGGTTAAACACACATCGATACAGTTCTGCTCTGAAAAGCCTGTGAGCCAATTAGAAGCAGCAGTTGCACATGCTTGACAATGTTTGGTGGTATCATTTTGTGCTGTAATGTTTGTGGGTCCTGAGCAGGATTGTACCTGCTTCACACACAGGGGTCGATTCCAGTCTCTCTAATCCTGTTCTGGGTTTTTTAGGCTTCTGATCTGGGGGCTTTAAGTTCTGATATTGGGAACATGACCCATACTATTCATGGACAGCAATGATTTGGTGATAATCTTCCAGACCACAGGTTTTGCACTTTATTTTGGAATGAACATGGATAAAACAAATTCAACAAACAAAGGATGTTGATAAACTGCAAAACTGATCTTTTTAACGTTTGCCAAGACAAACTGAAATAATTATTATGTTGTGCATGTGCAATACATATGGTCTCAAACATATGAATATATGGTCTAGTTTCATTAAACCTATATGCAGCACTATTGTATAATCCCTCTCAGTGGTGGGCGTGATAGACATATTTATTTAATAGACATATACATGATTTTCTATACAGCAAACAAGATCTACAGGAAATGGATATCACAACTGACATGGGGTTCCGCAATCGCTCTCTTAATATTTTTGTTTTTATACCATACTCATATTTACAGTAGGATTTCTGTCAGCAGTCACTTAATTGTGATCTTAATTTAACCAGTTGCTGTTTAACCATATGCATTAAACTAATGTTCATAAAAATTGTGTTTTGAAGAAAAGAAAATGTGATTTACAGTATTTAGAACCTCATGCAGCCATACTCATACTTAAACTAAAGACAAACCTCGTTCTGTACAGTGAGATTTAGAACGTTTGTTTAAACCTTATCACTTAGCATTTTCATGCTTTACAGTCAGAACTGTTAAAATCCTGTTACAGAAGATGAGACAAGTTGCCGACACTTTATTCTTATGGAAATTAATTTCCTGCAATATTCTCCAACACAGAAAAGGTTTTCTTAATGATTTAAATATTAATTAAAAATAGTAAAAGTTTAAAAAGCACAATTGAACAAACATGCTCAGTATACCCATCATACATATATACAACTATCATTTATATTGTTTAGCATAAACACTACTCTACCCAACTGCAAAACACATGCACAGACTATTAACCCTAATAACCCTTTAGGGATTTCAGTGATCACATTCGTTATCAGCAGATCTGTGTGCTGTTGTGGGGAAAATAGAGATGAAATCTCATGTGAATTAACAGAGTTGGCTGTTTGACTTGGAAAGATTGGGATCACTTTGTAAACAAACAAAAAAGTCCATTCCTGTTTTTTAACATCAGGAAAAATTGAAGAGATTGAAATCAGCACCATAGTTACCTAGTGTCAGTAATAAAGACATTACATGCTCTAGCTTATTCAAGCATGTGTTTTATGCCTTACTCTGTCTCTTTAATAACTGCTAATTATAAAAACATCTATATATTTATCAAGACTCTGTTCTGTTTATAAATGTTTGTAAGTGAATAGAGAGCTAGCATAGAAGCACATTTCTGATCACTGTTGTGTGAGTTGGCAGTTAAAAGGACATTAAATACTAAATACATTTCATGCATCTCCCTTTTATTATGGGAGTTGCCATTTTGGATTCTAGTTTACGCTGCAGGTATATGAAGGAGAGTTGCTGCACTGGAATGCAGTGAGATAGATTTTACCTGTTCTTGTTGAGCCAAAAAGAGGGGATTTTATAGGGCACCCATGACTTCTTTAGCCCTGTATGGCAACATGAGAAAAGATTCATTGTCAAATGAAAATATCATCTGGGCAAAGCTAACAGGATCAGGAATCCTAGCTATATGCTCATTTGGTATACAGATCCAAAAAAAGATAACTGCTAACCCTCCTGTTTATGAGATGCTATATGAGCTCATAAATAAAGCTACAACTTTAACGCTATAGGTTGTTTCAGTTGCATCATTGGAGCTACTGTGCTACATTTATGTAAAGCAGCTACTCTGTTATATTTACATACACTCACAATTGTTACGTTTTAGCTTTGCTTAAGCAGAGTTTGGGAGGAATCAGTTACAATCTGCACTTTTGGTAATTACTAAGTTCTCACAATTCTTGTGCTATAGCTTTGTTATTGACCTGACAGTAAAAGGAGAGACATGAGATTTTAACTTTCTGATAAATCTCTTCTTGTTTATAGTGGCAGCATGTAAAGGCTCACCAAGAATCATTGCAGAACTCTGTAAGTACCTACCTACCTTCCTGTTCTCTTTTTTCTGTCTCACCCTTATTTAAAAAGTGACAGGAAAACTCCTTAGCACTGGGTAGCAAGTCTCAGTTACTCTCATGCACTGTGAAATTACAGGTGCAGACACTAAACAAAACAAATGAATGATAGAGCACTGGTTCCAAGAGCTTTCTATCTACATATTGAAGAGTAAGAAGGAGGCAGTTATGAGGCAGTTTGTAGTATAAGCAATAAGACAAGGTCGTTTCATAACTTTGTTGTTTAGGATGAAGAGAAACCTTCAGGAGAGAGATGAGCCTATGTTAAATAGTCCATAGTCATATATGTGCAAAACAGGACTAGTACAGAAATCTTGTTTGCAGTGGTAGGAAGTATTAATGGTTTCACCAACTACCCATTAGTCATAGTTTCATCAGAGAGACAAGGTTATGGGATATCTGGATATAAAAAAACATCTTGTTTGCATGAGATACTATAGAGCTGTGTAAGTTAGGGTCAATATTTTGAATTGGGCTCTAAATCATTTGAGAAGCCTGTTCCCCAAGGGAGGATGTATAGATTAAGAAAAGCAACAAACCCAAAGTATAACCGTGTGGTATTTCTGGAGAGATAACCAGAAGACAGAATCAGAAGATAGAGGCAGACAGGCAGACAGACAGATATATAGATAGACAGACAAACAGATAGATAGATAGATAGATAGATAGATAGATAGAGACAGACAGACAGACAGATAAATAGATAGATAGATAGAGACAGGCAGATAGATAGATAGATAGATAGATAGATAGATAGATAGAGACAGGCAGACAGACAGATAGATAGATAGAGACAGACAGACAGACAGACAGACAGATAGATAGATAGATAGATAGATAGATAGATAGAGACAGGCAGACAGACAGACAGACAGATAGATAGATAGATAGATAGATAGATAGATAGATATAGAGACAGACAGAGAGACAGACAGATAGATAGAGACAGACAGGCAGTTAAACAATGGCATTACTGTGTTATAGGTAGGTGTGAAAATAAAATGTAAAGTAATGACTGGATCAATTCTTCTAGGTACAATTGCGCAAACTCAGGGATTTTGTATTGATATAGGGCTAGATTATGATAGACACGCTAACAAAAGGGGTTTGTTGAATTTTTTGTGAACATCAGAAGTAGCGCAGTACTACGAGTTGAAAGTAAACACATTCGCTTGAGCACAATTTAATTTAATGTGCAACGGGATAGCATGACCTCATAGCTCTGGTTAACTATTATGCAAGACAAAAAAGTTGCTCAAAACACATTGTACAAAATTACATTTAAAAGTACAGTTACACTCAGCGCTGTCTGATAAAATTATTATTTTTTTAAAAAAGCATAAAAAAAAAGTTAAGGGCTCAAAGATGTATGTATGCATTTATATGTATATATACTGTATATATTTATATGTGCATATAATGTATGTATTTATATGTGCATATACTGTATGCATTTATATGTGCATATACTGTATGTATTCATATGTTTATTTACTGTATGTATTTATATGTGCATATAATGTATGCATTTATATGTGTGTATACTGTATGCATTTATATGTGTATATACTGTATATCTTTATATGTGTATATACTGTATGTATTTATATGTGTATATACTGTATGTCTTTATATGTGTATATACTGTATGCATTTATATGTGCATATAATGTATGTATTTATATGTGCATATAATATATGTATTTATATGTGTATATATTGTATGCATTTATATGTGTATATACTGTATTTATATGTGTATATACTGTATGTATTTACATGTGCATTTACTGTATGCATTTATATGTGCATATACTGTAAGTATTCATATGTTTATTTACTGTATGTATTCATATGTTTATTTACTGTATGTATTTATATGTGCATATACTGTATGCATTTATATGTGTATATACTGCATGCATTTATATGTGTATATACTGTATGTCTTTATATGTGCATATACTGTATGTATTTATATGTGTATTTACTGTATGAATTTATATGTGCATATACTGTATGTATTTATATGTGCATATACTGTATGTATTTATATGCATATATACTGTATGTATTTATATGTGCATATACTGTATATATTTATATGTGTATATACTGTATGTATTTATATGCGTATATACTGTATGCATTTATATGTGTATATACTGTATGTATTTATATGTGTATATACTGTATGTATTTATATGTGTATATACTGTATGCATTTATATGTGTATATACTGTATGCATTTATATGTGTATATATGTATTTACAGACACATCTGTAACCAATAATATAATTTTTGCTTAGATTTTAGTAAATACAGGGAGTGCAGAATTATTAGGCAAGTTGTATTTTTGAGGATTAATTTTATTATTGAACAACAACCATGTTCTCAATGAACCCAAAAAACTCATTAATATCAAAGCTGAATAGTTTTGGAAATAGTTTTTAGTTTGTTTTTAGTTATAGCTATTTTAGGGGGATATCTGTGTGTGCAGGTGACTATTACTGTGCATAATTATTAGGCAACTTAACAAAAAACAAATATATACCCATTTCAATTATTTATTTTTACCAGTGAAACCAATATAACATCTCAACATTCACAAATATACATTTCTGACATTCAAAAACAAAACAAAAACAAATCAGTGACCTATATAGCCACCTTTCTTTGCAAGGACACTCAAAAGCCTGCCATCCATGGATTCTGTCAGTGTTTTGATCTGTTCACCATCAACATTGCGTGCAGCAGCAACCACAGCCTCCCAGATACTGTTCAGAGAGGTGTACTGTTTTCCCTCCTTGTAAATCTCACATTTGATGATGGACCACAGGTTCTCAATGGGGTTCAGATCAGGTGAACAAGGAGGCCATGCCATTAGATTTTCTTCTTTTATACCCTTTCTTGCCAACCACGCTGTGGAGTACTTGGACGCGTGTGATGGAGCATTGTCCTGCATGAAAATCATGTTTTTCTTGAAGGATGCAGACTTCTTCCTGTACCACTGCTTGAAGAAGGTGTCTTCCAGAAACTGGCAGTAGGACTGGGAGTTGAGCTTGACTCCATCCTCAACCCGAAAAAGCCCCACAAGCTTATCTTTGATGATACCAGCCCAAACCAGTACTCCACCTCCACCTTGCTGGCGTCTGAGTCGGACTGGAGCTCTCTGCCCTTTACCAATCCAGCCACGGGCCCTTCCATCTGGCCCATCAAGACTCACTCTCATTTTATCAGTCCATAAAACCTTAGAAAAATCAGTCTTGAGATATTTCTTGGCCCAGTCTTGACGTTTCAGCTTGTGTGTCTTGTTCAGTGGTGGTCGTCTTTCAGCCTTTCTTACCTTGGCCATGTCTCTGAGTATTGCACACCTTGTGCTTTTGGGCACTCCAGTGATGTTGCAGCTCTGAAATATGGCCAAACTGGTGGCAAGTGGCATCTTGGCAGCTGCACGCTTGACTTTTCTCAGTTCATGGGCAGTTATTTTGCGCCTTGGTTTTTCCACACGCTTCTTGCGACCCTGTTGACTATTTTGAATGAAACGCTTGATTGTTCGATGATCACGCTTCAGAAGCTTTGCAATTTTAAGAGTACTGCATCCCTCTGCAAGATATCTCACTATTTTTGACTTTTCTGAACCTGTCAAGTCCTTCTTTTGACCCATTTTGCCAAAGGAAAGGAAGTTGCCTAATAATTATGCACACCTGATATAGGGTGTTGATGTCATTAGACCACACCCCTTCTCATTACAGAGATGCACATCACCAAATATGCTTAATTGGTAGTAGGCTTTCGAGCCTATACAGCTTGGAGTAAGACAACATGCATAAAGAGGATGATGTGGTCAAAATACTCATTTGCCTAATAATTCTGCACACAGTGTAAGATTGGAAATTGACCATTTCTGTTACAGTGATCACCTTACTAAGGGCCCATATGGGCTTTCGGGGGTTATAATATAGATTAGAGGGGCCCCATTGTTCAGAACAGAAATAAAAGCACTTTTCTTGCAAGGTGTTCACTGTTACTATATATTTTTTTGAGAGTGGTTTTATAAAATGAACTTTATTAGGGGTCTCTAGACATAACACTTTTTTTTATTATTATTGCACATATAATAACCAATTTCCAAGCAAATCCCTATGTGTTTTTCTTTTTTTTACTTTATTTTTTAAAACATCTGCTGTGTGGTACTGCTCCAACCATCAAAACCATTTGAAAGAGTGATTCTCCTTTAAATGAGGGGTGTTGGAGGTTTGCAGCTGCTAAGGGATCTGAAATTGAGGGGTTTGAAAAACCTCCCCCCCATCCAGCTTTCTTACAGCTACACTAAGCTTCCTGGTTCTGCCCCTTTGAGATGTCACCATGTGCGAACGTGGTGACGTCACTTGTCCTCTCATGAAGCCTGATAGTGCTGTCCACTAGGTCCAGTCCATAGTGCAGAATATTGATTTGATTTAGATTTTTCTTCTGCTCACTCACTTTGCATTTTGTTAATTGATAAAAATAAACTCTTAGCATTTCTATTTTAAAAAACACTCTTACTGTGCAACATTGTTTCACACCTGCCTAAAACTTCTGCACATTAGTGAATCTCTCTCCAACTGGGTACGGAACGACTAGCTCATTAGTAAGGAATATTACTGCAGCTGTTATTACTTTGAATGTAAAGAAAATGCAAAATCTCATTTGTAGGAATGTAATTGTGTTTGCAAATTAATTTTCTGTCCTAAATTTCTCTACCCAGACTTGAGTTGAATTATTTTTCTCTTGAATTATCTCTGGTTTATAGATAAATGCATTTCTGATAGACCCAAAAGTGTTGCTGCTGTTCAGTTTGTTCAAGGTGAATCTGTTTAAAGAACAAGCCAAATTCCTTGGTTCACAAATAATGTCTTTGAAAATTACACTTTCGATGCTCAAGTGTGAATTTTTTTCATGTTTCTAAACAATGTTGTGATCTGAAATGTGTGTTTGTTTTTTTATAAACCACAACATAATCTTTTTTATATTTCTAAGTAATTAAATGTACAAAAGTAACTTTGTTATAACACATTTTAATTAAGAACTAATGTAAAAATGATCAAGCGTGCAGAATTTAATACATTTTAGTGGTGTATAAACTTTATTACCCTGGTGTCAATTAATAGAGTGTTTGTTCGCAAGACACAATCTGCAAACAATACACATCTCTGGCGCAATAATAAACCTACAGATAGCAATGCTTCATAGTAACAAGATTCTTCCATTAAAGCACTTAGATTACGTTAGCTTTGTGTAATTTATTGAGAAAGGATTACTCATGGCTATTGATTAGACACAAGTGTTTCTTGCTGCTAATTATTTGTTTACATTTTGCTTTGAGAGTGTCTATCAAGGTACCCCTGCTGGAAACATCTTTTGACCTACGCTATATATCTTTGTTCTTTCTTCAAGAAAACTGCGTGAGAGACATTTTCTGTGTTATCTACCCGCTGATATAAGCTCTAATTAATTGCATGGCTGAAACTAGCAAGCGATCAGCACTGAATTTACAGACAAAAAAAATGCATGCAGGGAATCACTTTCCCTCTCTCTGTAACTTAGCAGCTAACAGATTCTCATTATATTTCTGTTTGCATTGGAGATATCCAGACTGTACAACGCAAGTTAGGTGCTTACAAATAGTGTTAGACAATAAGGGCTAGATTACGAGTGGAGCGGTAATTACTACTCCCGCTAGCACACGCTAACTCTGCTCGAATTCTGCTCTTTCCGCACAGCATGTAGCACGCGTATTACAAGTTGGAAGTAAATATTTTTTTCTGCTCACATGCAAAGATCTAAGGTAGAGTACACCCCCATAGACTTCAATGGAGAGAGAAAAGTTTAAAAAAACCTAGCACCCATACTCATGTGCTATTACAAATTGTCATAAGCCCTCTACTCTAATAAACTCTAACCCGCAACATAGCCCACTGCAAAGTCCCCTCTACTCTATTAACCCCTAAACCACCACAACCCACATCACAACATACCCACTAACATCTAAAACCCCTAACAGCTAACCCCTCTAACCTAACACCCCCTAAGTTACCCCACAAAACTAAAATTACCTTAAAAAAAAAAAAAACTTACCTGAAAAATAAAATAACCTAACGTTAGATCATTCTGTAATGTGTAGAGGCTCTGCTAGTACTTTTAGATCATTCTGTAATGTGTAGAGGCTCTGCTAGTACTGTTAGATCATTCTGTAATGTGTAGAGGCTCTGCTAGTACTGTTAGATCATCTGTAATGTGCTGAGACTCTGCTAGTACTGTTAGATCATTCTGTAATGTGTAAAGGCTCTGTTAGTACTGTTATATCATTCTGTAATGTGCTGAGACTCTGCTAGTACTGTTAGATCATTCTGTAATGTGTAGAGGCTCTGCTAGTACTGTTAGATCATTCTGTAATGTGTATAGGCTCTGTTAGTACTGTTAGATCATTCTGTAATGTGTAGAGACTCTGCTAGTACTGTTAGATCATTCTGTAATGTGTAGAGACTCTGCTAGTACTGTTATATCATTCTGTAATGTGTATAGGCTCTGCTAGTACTGTTAGATCATTCTGTAATGTGTAGAGGCTCTGCTAGTACTGTTATATCATTCTGTAATGTGCTGAGACTCTGCTAGTACTGTTAGATCATTCTGTAATGTGTAGAGGCTCTGCTAGTACTGTTAGATCATTCTGTAATGTGTAGAGGCTCTGCTAGTACTGTTAGATCATTCTGTAATGTGCTGAGACTCTGCTAGTACTGTTAGATCATTCTGTAATGTGTATAGGCTCTGCTAGTACTGTTAGATCATTCTGTAACGTGTAGAGGCTCTGCTAGTACTGTTAGATCATTCTGTAATGTGTAGAGGCTCTGCTAGTACTGTTAGATCATTCTGTAATGTGTAGAGGCTCTGCTAGTACTGTTAGATCATTCTGTAACGTGTAGAGGCTCTGCTAGTACTGTTAGATCATTCTGTAATGTGTAGAGGCTCTGCTAGTACTTTTAGATCATTCTGTAATGTGTAGAGGCTCTGCTAGTACTGTTAGATCATTCTGTAATGTGTAGAGGCTCTGCTAGTACTGTTAGATCATTCTGTAATGTGTAGAGGCTCTGCTAGTACTGTTAGATCATTCTGTAATGTGTAGAGGCTCTGCTAGTACTGTTTGATCATTCTGTAATGTGTAGAGACTCTGCTAGTACTGTTAGATCATTCTGTAATGTGTAGAGGCTCTGCTAGTACTGTTAGATCATTCTGTAATGTGTAGAGGCTCTGCTAGTACTGTTAGATCATTCTGTAACGTGTAGAGGCTCTGCTAGTACTGTTAGATCATTCTGTAATGTGTAGAGGCTCTGCTAGTACTGTTAGATCATTCTGTAATGTGTAGAGGCTCTGCTAGTACTGTTAGATCATTCTGTAATGTGTAGAGGCTCTGCTAGTACTGTTAGATCATTCTGTAATGTGTAGAGACTCTGCTAGTACTGTTAGATCATTCTGTAATGTGTAGAGGCTCTGCTAGTACTGTTAGATCATTCTGTAATGTGTAGAGGCTCTGCTAGTACTGTTAGATCATTCTGTAATGTGTAGAGGCTCTGCTAGTACTGTTAGATCATTCTGTAATGTGTAGAGGCTCTGCTAGTACTGTTAGATCATTCTGAAATATGTAGAGGCTCTGCTAGTACTGTTAGATCATTCTGTAATGTGTAGAGGCTCTGCTAGTACTGTTAGATCATTATGTAATGTGTAGAGGCTCTGCTAGTACTGTTAGATCATTCTGTAATGTGTAGAGGCTCTGCTAGTACTGTTAGATCATTCTGTAATGTGTAGAGGCTCTGCTAGTACTGTTAGATCATTCTGAAATATATAGAGGCTCTGCTAGTACTGTTAGATCATTCTGTAATGTGTAGAGGCTCTGCTAGTACTGTTAGATCATTCTGTAATGTATAGAGGCTCTGCTAGTACTGTTAGATCATTCTGTAATGTGTAGAGGCTCTGCTAGTACTGTTATATCATTCTGTAATGTGCTGAGACTCTGCTAGTACTGTTAGATCATTCTGTAATGTGTAGAGGCTCTGCTAGTACTGTTAGATCATTCTGTAATGTGTAGAGGCTCTGCTAGTACTGTTAGATCATTCTGTAATGTGTAGAGGCTCTGCTAGTACTGTTAGATCATTCTGTAATGTGTAGAGGCTCTGCTAGTACTGTTAGATCATTCTGTAATGTGTAGAGACTCTGCTAGTACTGTTAGATCATTCTGTAATGTGTAGAGGCTCTGCTAGTACTGTTAGATCATTCTGTAATGTGTATAGGCTCTGCTAGTACTGTTAGATCATTCTGTAATGTGTAGAGGCTCTGCTAGTACTGTTAGATCATTCTGTAATGTGTAGAGGCTCTGCTAGTACTGTTAGATCATTCTGTAATGTGTAGAGACTCTGCTAGTACTGTTAGATCATTCTGTAATGTGTAGAGGCTCTGCTAGTACTGTTAGATCATTCTGTAATGTGTAGAGACTCTGCTAGTACTGTTAGATAATTCTGTAATGTGTAGAGACTCTGCTAGTACTGTTATATCATTCTGTAATGTGTATAGGCTCTGCTAGTACTGTTATATCATTCTGTAATGTGCTGAGACTCTGCTAGTACTGTTAGATCATTCTGTAATGTGTAGAGGCTCTGCTAGTACTGTTAGATCATTCTGTAATGTGTAGAGGCTCTGCTAGTACTGTTAGATCATTCTGTAATGTGTATAGGCTCTGCTAGTACTGTTAGATCATTCTGTAATGTGTAGAGGCTCTGCTAGTACTGTTAGATCATTCTGTAATGTGTAGAGGCTCTGCTAGTACTGTTAGATCATTCTGTAATGTGTAGAGGCTCTGCTAGTACTGTTAGATCATTCTGTAATGTGTAGAGGCTCTGCTAGTACTGTTAGATCATTCTGTAATGTGTAGAGGCTCTGCTAGTACTGTTAGATCATTCTGTAATGTGCTGAGTCTCTGCTAGTACTGTTAGATCATTCTGTAATGTGTAGAGGCTCTGCTAGTACTGTTAGATCATTCTGTAATGTGTAGAGGCTCTGCTAGTACTGTTAGATCATTCTGTAATGTGTAGAGGCTCTGTTAGTACTGTTAGATCATTCTGTAATGTGTAGAGGCTCTGCTAGTACTGTTAGATCATTCTGTAATGTGCTGAGACTCTGCTAGTACTGTTAGATCATTCTGTAATGTGTAGAGGCTCTGCTAGTACTGTTAGATCATTCTGTAATGTGTAGAGGCTCTGCTAGTACTGTTAGATCATTCTGTAATGTGTAGAGGCTCTGCTAGTACTGTTAGATCATTCTGTAATGTGTATAGGCTCTGCTAGTACTGTTAGATCATTCTGTAATGTGTAGAGGCTCTGCTAGTACTGTTAGATCATTCTGTAATGTGTAGAGGCTCTGCTAGTACTGTTAGATCATTCTGTAATGTGTAGAGGCTCTGCTAGTACTGTTAGATCATTCTGTAATGTGTAGAGGCTCTGCTAGTACTGTTAGATCATTCTGTAATGTGTAGAGGCTCTGCTAGTACTGTTAGATCATTCTGTAATGTGTAGAGGCTCTGCTAGTACTGTTAGATCATTCTGTAATGTGTAGAGGCTCTGCTAGTACTGTTAGATCATTCTGTAATGTGTAGAGACTCTGCTAGTACTGTTAGATCATTCTGTAATGTGTAGAGGCTCTGCTAGTACTGTTAGATCATTCTGTAATGTGTAGAGGCTCTGCTAGTACTGTTAGATCATTCTGTAATGTGTAGAGGCTCTGCTAGTACTGTTAGATCATTCTGTAATGTGTAGAGGCTCTGCTAGTACTGTTAGATCATTCTGTAATGTGTAGAGGCTCTGCTAGTACTGTTAGATCATTCTGTAATGTGTAGAGGCTCTGCTAGTACTGTTAGATCATTCTGTAATGTGTAGAGGCTCTGCTAGTACTGTTAGATTCATTCTGTAATGTGTAGAGGCTCTGCTAGTACTGTTAGATCATTCTGTAATGTGCTGAGAGCTCTGCTAGTACTGTTAGATCATTCTGTAATGTGTATGAGGACTCTGCTAGTACTGTTAGATCATTCTGTAATGTGTAGAGGCTCTGCTAGTACTGTTAGATCATTCTGTAATGTGTAGAGGCTCTGCTAGTACTGTTAGATCATTCTGTAATGTGTAGAGGCTCTGCTAGTACTGTTAGATCATTCTGTAATGTGTAGAGGCTCTGCTAGTACTGTTAGATCATTCTGTAATGTGCTGAGACTCTGCTAGTACTGTTAGATCATTCTGTAATGTGTAGAGACTCTGCTAGTACTGTTAGATCATTCTGTAATGTGTAGAGGCTCTGCTAGTACAGTTAGATCATTCTGTAATGTGTAGAGGCTCTGCTAGTACTGTTAGATCATTATGTAATGTGTATAGGCTCTGCTAGTACTGTTAGATCATTCTGTAATGTGTAGAGGCTCTGCTAGTACTGTTAGATCATTCTGTAATGTGTAGAGGCTCTGTTAGTACTGTTAGATCATTCTGTAATGTGTATAGGCTCTGTTAGTACTGTTAGATCATTCTGTAATGTGCTGAGACTCTGCTAGTACTGTTAGATCATTCTGTAATGTGTAGAGGCTCTGCTAGTACTGTTAGATCATTCTGTAATGTGTAGAGGCTCTGCTAGTACTGTTAGATCATTCTGTAATGTGTAGAGGCTCTGCTATTACTGTTAGATCATACTGTAATGTGTAGAGGCTCTGCTAGTACTGTTAGATCATTCTGTAATGTGTATAGGCTCTGCTAGTACAGTTAGATCATTCTGTAATGTGTAGAGGCTCTGCTAGTACTGTTAGATCATTCTGTAATGTGTAGAGGCTCTGTTAGTACTGTTAGATCATTCTGTAATGTGTAGAGGCTCTGCTAGTACTGTTAGATTATTCTGTAATGTGTAGAGGCTCTGTTAGTACTGTTAGATCATTCTGTAATGTGTAGAGGCTCTGCTAGTACTGTTAGATCATTCTATAATGTGTATAGGCTCTGTTAGTACTGTTAGATCATTCTGTAATGTATATAGGCTCTGTTAGTACTGTTAGATCATTCTGTAATGTGCTGAGACTCTGCTAGTACTGTTAGATCATTCTGTAATGTGTAGAGGCTCTGCTAGTACTGTTAGATCATTCTGTAATGTGTAGAGGCTCTGCTAGTACTGTTAGATCATTCTGTAATGTGTAGAGGCTCTGCTAGTACTGTTAGATCATTCTGTAATGTGTATAGGCTCTGTTAGTACTGTTAGATCATTCTGTAATGTGTAGAGGCTCTGCTAGTACTGTTAGATCATTCTGTAATGTGATGAGACTCTGCTAGTACTGTTAGATCATTCTGTAATGTGTATAGGCTCTGCTAGTACTGTTAGATCATTCTGTAATGTGTAGAGGTTCTGCTAGTACTGTTAGATCATTCTGTAATGTGTAGAGGCTCTGCTAGTACTGTTAGATCATTCTGTAATGTGTATAGGCTCTGCTAGTACTGTTAGATCATTCTGTAATGTGTATAGGCTCTGCTAGTACTGTTAGATCATTCTGTAATGTGTAGAGGCTCTGCTAGTACTGTTAGATCATTCTGTAATGTGCCGAGGCTATCCAAGTACTGTTAGATCTTTCTGCAACATCTTGAGGGTCTGGTTGTACTTGGAGCTTGTTCTTTAATATCCGGAATGTTTTCTTGTATTGGCTGATTATCCTGTAAGTTTTCAGAAGGCAGAAGTTAACATTATAATAAATATTCACTTTGTAATTCACTAAAGCCATCTTCTAATAAATGTTTTTATAGATTAAATTAAAAATGAGGTAGGTTGGACTGTCTCATCTAAACCCCTACTATTTGCAGACTATAACATCTATATGATTGCTCCATCTTCTTTTAAAAGATGTTAATATGTATGCCTTAGAATATCTTTAATATGGAGCCTAATTATTGTATTTCTTTTACTACGGGTATGTTCTCTCAGAGATAACAATCCTTAATGGCAAATGACTATTAAAACTTATATGTTGGATAGCCCACTGCACCAAGCCGCTAGCATTCCTTACGCTTTCTGCATCTTTGTAGATGTTTTCTCTAACATTCTGAATCAAGCTTTATTGTGTCCTTCAAATTGTAGGAATCCTTTAGAAAGGCCAAATGAGCTCTGAATACAAATGTCTGAAATCTTCAATTATTGTGTAAATGTTCCATTAGCCATATTTTAAAGTCAACACTATTAGTGTGGACAATGTTTATCATCCAGCAACTGCTGATTTGAAATAATTTATGTGCTTTGAATTCCAATAAATTGGGAAGGAGAGCAAAATATTTAGCTAGACAAAAAGGCTGGAATTTCCTATTTTTAACCAGTTTACCTCCCTTTTCACCTTGTCAGAACACAGATTAAAGGGATAGTCTAGTCAAACTGTAACCATCATGACTCTGGGCATGCAATTTTTAATATCTTTCCATTTAACTTTATCATCACATTTGCTTTGTTGTCTTGGTATTCTTCATTTAAAGCTAAACCTAGGTAGGCTCATGTGATAATTTCTAAGCCCTTGAAGGCCACCTCTTATCTTAGTGCATTTTGACAGGTTTGCACAGCTAGACAGTGCTAGTTCATCTCTGTCATATAAACGACATTGTCCTCACTCCTGTGGAGTGATTTACGAGTGAGTACTGATTGGCTAAAATGCAAGTCGGACAAAAGAACTGAAATAATGGGGCAGTCTGCAGACGGTTAGATACAAGGTTATCACAGAGGTAAAAAGTATATTATTATAACCGTGTTGGTTATGCAAAACTGGGGAATTGGTAATAAAGGGATTATCTATCTTTTTAAACAATAAACATTCTGGAGTAGACTGTCCCTTTAATATCTGTTTTGGGCTTGTAGAAATAATATTAGTTAGGAATACAACTTGGGTGATGTTTTTGCACAGGGATGTCCATGTCGAGGAAAAGGCGTCCCTAGAGTTTTACACATCTACAGACTGATTCATGGCTAACAGCTACAAAAAATGCTCATAGCTAAACTCCCTTGCAATATACATGGACAGTTGTCTTCTCATTTGAAAGTCATTTGAGCATCTGTATTTTACTTGGTTAATGTGAAGATAACTATATTGGAGGTGGTTTAACGATATGAAACCTTATCTTCTCCCTATTTCTGTCTATTTTATTAAAATCACTTGTATCCCCTTTACTCCCCTCTTTGCTCTGTGTAGAGTATAAGATGTAGATAAGACTCCAAGGGGTAGATTTATCATGTCCGCCATGCATCGCTGAATGCCGACCGCATACGCTGTCAGCATTTAACATTGTGCAAGCAGTTCTGGTAAACTGCTTGTGCAATGCCGCCCCCTGCAGATTTGTGGCCAACTGGGCACTAGTATGGGGTGTTAATCAACCCAATCGTATTCGATTGGGCAGATTGATGTCCACAGCCTTAGAGGCAGCGGACGAGTTAAGGAACAGCGCTATTAAGACCGCTGCTTCTTAACTCCTGTTTTCGGCGAGCCTGAAGGCTCACATGGAAACAGGTGCATTAGGCACCATTCGGGGCTTGTTAAATCGACCCGAAAATAGCTTAGAATATGTATATCAGTTTATAGAATATTTATAGCTTATTTATTTTATTATCTACAAAAAATTTTGGTGATTCTGCTTAGGTAGAAATTAAATCAAAACTAAAGAAGTGTATTATAAAAATGACATGCTCTCATTGGTTATAGCCATGGAACACCATGGGTTTGATCACAATCTATAATTTTCTTATTAGTGGCATATTAGTGGCTGCGGATAACCATTTTTAATGTCGTCATGATTGACCACAATCAGCCATTTTATGGTGTTTTGGCAAATACTTTTCTCATCCTTTTCCTGAAAAATTTCCTTATATTTAACATGCCAGTCCTGTTTTTCTGATCACAAATTAAATTCACTACAAAATGTAGCAAAGAGAAGCACTGACTAGCACTCCTTAAATTGCTACTATAGGAAATATGGATCCAGGTGCTGCTCATCAAACCAGAAAAGCATTGTATAAAGAAAGGCTTCTGGTGGGTGGGTCCTCTGAATGGCGGCATCCTCACAGAGCTCAAATACAACTCTCCTGCTACACTTCTCTAGGAGTCAAATCTCATCCTGGCCAAGTTTCCTTGCAGGTGATCAACTCCTTGCTGGACCAGGTATCAGTCGAGAGCGTGATTATCCACTCCACCACCGGAACACATAGATTGAGCGACCCAGAGCACTGGACAAGGTGCCCCTAGAGGGAAAACCTCATCAATCCTTTAGAGGATCGTGGAGACGCGGTTGAACGCAATAAAGCCCGGTGAGCATTCTATTATAACAGCTGAGCTGAAATAGACAAGCCAATTTAGGAGTGCCCTCCTCTTACTTATATTACAACTTATTCAGGTGATGCATGCTGCCAGTTATTAAAGTAGAGTGAACGGCTTACTACATGGCCTCCTAACCCACAGCAAATAGTGGTTTGATGATCAGTGTGGTATAGTAGGGGCAAGACACAACCTTCCTTGGGGACTTTTATATTTTATCACGCTGCACGTGGACACTATGCAGGGGTAATACTTTCATGTCTATTCCTCTTTCCCACCCATCACAGATAATATATCTCACATATGTGAGTCAACTGCATCTGAACCAGCCACTGATAAAAGCTTTCACTGGAAATTAAATAGTTCCTCAGGAGTAAACTCTCTTGTGCCTAGAACGCAGGAAAAGACTTACCTCAAGGATATAAGCACTACGTGTGGCCGGCAAGGTAGCCAGTATAAATTGTGTACCTAACTTCTCAAGTCTCCAGAGTACTGACACAAACACTAGATGGCACAGGTGCAGCTTGCATAAGAGACAATCTGTATGCAAGAATACTATAACTAATACACCAAAGCCACAGACAACATGGCTAACAGGCAAAAGCAGTCAGATAAAAGGATACAACACCAAGCTGAAATCCATGTGAATACCTCCCCACCATCTGAGCAATCAGATTTCCATATTCAAGATACACATCCTATAGTATCACAGCTTTCAGCTGTATTCTTACTAAAGATCAAGCAGCTACAAACTGGGATAGACTCTCTATCTGCTGATTTTAAAACCTTTTCAGCCCGATTGACCCAAGTAGAACATAGAGTCTCGGATGGTGAAATACGGCAAAGAGATATGTTATCTAGTGTTACCAGCCTGCAACAACAAAATTCTTATTGGCAAAAATTGACAACCTAGAAAATAGGTTGACATGGAACAATCTTCACATAGTAGGTTTATTACAAAACTCCCAGCACACAACTAGTGAAATTTGCAGAAACAACTCTGCCAACACTACTACATCTGCCACCCACTAGCACTCCATGTATAGTAGAACGTGCCCACAGAGTTGGGAGTCTCGGTAAACATGGAGACAGAAACCAAGTACCTAAATTTTAGAGATAAAATCACTATCCTACAAGCCTACAGAAATATCTCAAACCTGGAATTTGAGGGAAAGAAGCTATACATCTTCCAGGACTACTCAGCAGAAGTTGCTCGGAAAAGAAAAGAGTTCTCGCCTTATTGTAAGCAACTTTTGGGAAAAGGCAGAGCTGCTGCCTTACTCTACCTGTCTTGCTTGAGTTTGCAGACCCAAGTGCGTCCACAGTCTTTTGTTTCTCCAAGACGAAGGCAACTTTTCCTTGAGCTCAACAAGCACAGCAACCACCTGAGGTGGAGGAACTCCAGGAGGACATAACATAAAGTAGGCTGCATGGATCTCTAAGGCCTGCAATTGATGGTCCAGATGTGACCTAATCTCTATATTGTTTCATAGTGGGGAGGAGGAAGACATTTTATTAAGGTTTTGTTCTATTTTCCTAGAAGTTACAGGGCTGTTTGCTCCCTTGTGTTTGTATTTAATCTTGTTTTATTCTTGCTGATTTCTACATTGATTACAGGGGTTTTGCCTTACTTGAGTGGGCTTGTGGCACCACTCCTGACTAGAGATACAAGCCACTTTCCATTGTGTAAGTACAATATACTTGTTATAATCTAGTAGATATGATTTGACACCTTACACACCACCCTATTACATTTCATTGACCAAACTTGTGACATAAAGACAGTAATTTTACATAATGAAAATAATAACATGCAATGTGGGTGGGATCACATCCTTAATCAAGAGGCAGGCAATACTGAAGTTTTTTGACACTAAAAAGGTGGATATTGCAATCCTTGAGGGAACACATCTCGCTGCCCTAGAACATTAAAAGCTGAAACAGAGTTGGCTGGGGGAAGTATTTTTCACTGTCCGTATATACCAGGGTTTTAATACAATTTATTTGTTATTATTCTTAAAACAACATCCAATTAAAATGTATATACAAAACAATTGAAATTAATATTTATTCCTAAATTCTTGAGATTAGTTAACTTTATAAACACATTGAAATATATTTATATAGAAAAGAGACTAGATTATAAATCGACTATACACGCTTATGCAGTTATAATATTCTTTACAAAGATCATAAAAGATATACCTTTAAAATTAACTTTACTCACAATGAATCACATTAAAATGCCACAATAAAATACGAGAGTATGGACCGTTAGCTTAACAGTGTTTAGTTAAACAGTATAACAAACATACTTTAACATCCAATTGATATGCCAATTTATCTGAGCTGAAATAACCTCTTATTTAGCTACAATAAAATAAGTTTTAAAATATATAACAATAGCTACAAATAACTTAATACACCAGATTAATTCAACTTCAATAATAAGCCTGACTTAAGGATATAAAATGTAAAAAAAACAACAACATTTATCTAGCAAATAAGATTATCTAGCATTGAATATGACTGGTTCTAATTTACACAGGACTATGGATATAACTTAAAATACAAAGTGCCCTCTTGAATTGCCAGCTTTAATTAAACTGTAGCAACAAAATACCTTTTATTTAAATATAAAAGTATGAAATAACCTTTTATACGTTACCAGATAAAATTGAAGTTCACCTCATAAATTAAGAGAGGTATTTTGCAATATGGATGAAAAGATAGCGCAATTTTGCTTATAGTGACTGTGTCCCAAAAAGGCAACAAAGTTATCAGTCAAAATTTTAGCAAGCAAAAGACCCTTTTTTCTCCTATGCATGAGGTTATATCATGCTTGTCCCCGATTGGCTACTGGGAAATGTCATTTTCAACAGCCAAATACCTTTTGACTGTAATACTGGATTTAGGCCAGGGGACAGCAGACAAAGACAAACAGTTTAATTTTTAACACAGCTAACAGTAAATATAGATTCTTATATATATTTAATATGTATATTTAGTATATTCACTATTTCTTGATATTAATAAACCTGTCTGGTCAATACATATGTGTCCATCTAATACAATTTAGCAAGTATTTATAGAGACTAAACATTAGTATGTTATTTACCATATTTTAGAAGGTGCCTTTAAAGTTGCATTTTTATGAGGGACTAGTAGTATCAATCAATAAAATATATATGTCTATCTGACTTATTCTGTATATCAGCTCAATTTATATACTGGTACATATTTCATTTTCTAGTCACATCTTATTTCATAGATATACATGAGTACTATAGTTATGTATTAATACATGTCTCAACAGTGTGTAAGACATGGAGACCCATTTATCAAGCTCCGAATAGAGCTTGAGGGCCTGTGTTTCTGGTGAGCCTGCAGACTTGTCAGAAACAGCAGTTATGAAACAGAGGTCTAAAGACCGCTGCTCCATAACCCTGTCCACCTGCTCTGAGCATGTCGACAGACATCACCGGAAATTCAACCCGATCGAGTACGATCGGGTTGATTGACACCTCCCTGCTGCCAGATAGGATGAAGACTTCTGCCGGTCTGGAGGTCCACTTGTGCCCGGCTGGGTGAAGACGTCTCAAGGTAGGGTGATCTTCAAAGGGTTAGTGTTAGGTTTTTTTAAGGGGGGTTTGGGTGGGTTTTAGAGTAGGGTTGGGTGTGTGGGTGGTGGGTTTTAATGTGGGGGGGTTGTATTTCTTTTTTTACAGGTAAAAGAGCTGATTACTTTGGGGCAATGCCCGGCAAAAGGCCCTTTTAAGGGTTATTTGTAATTTAGTATAGTGTATAGAATTTTATTATTTTGGGGGGATTTTTTATTTTATTAGGGGGCTTAGATTAGGTGTAATTAGTTTAAAATTCTTGTAAAAAAATTTCTGTAATTTAGTGTTGTTTTTTTGTACTTTAGTTAATTTTATTTAATTGTAGGTAATTGTATTTAATGTATTTAATTTATTTAATTGTAGTATAGTGTTAGGTGTAATTGTAACTTAGGTTAGGATTTATTTTACAGGTAAATTTGGATTTATTTTAACTAGGTAGCTATTAAATAGTAAATAACTATTTAATAATTATTGTACCTAGATAAAATAAATACAAAGTTGCCTGTAAAATAAAAATAAACCCTAAAATAGCTGCAATGTAATTATTAGTTATATTGTAGCTATCTTAGGGATTATTTTACAGGTAAGTATTTAGTTTTAAATAGGAATAATTTAGTTAATAATAGTAATTTTATTTAGATTAATTTAAATAATATTTAAGTTAGGGGGGTGTTAGGGTTAGGGTTAGACTTAGGTTTAGGGGTTAATAACTTTAATATAGTGGCGGCGGTGTAGGGGGGGCAAGATAGAGGTTAATAACTTTAATGTAGGTGGCGGCGGTGTAGGGGGGGCAGGATAGGGGTTAATAACTTTAATGTAGGTTGCGGCGGTGTAGGGGGGCAGATTAGGGGTGTTTAGACTCGGGGTACATGTTAGGGTGTTAGGTGCAGACACTTCCCTTAGGAATCAATGGGATATTGAGCAGCAGCGAACATAAGCTTTTGTTGCTGTCAGACTCCCATTGATTCCTATGGGATCCGCCACCTCCAGGGCGGCAAATTGAAAACCATGGGTTAGGATGACAGACTATCCAGATAACCAAGCAAGCCAGGATTTCAAGGAAACACACTCCCCCCACGATCCGGTTACCCGATTGGCCTCAAACAAGTCACGTGGGACGGACGACGTCAGGGATAGGAAGCAAGCTGCCGGGAACTTCAAACGGAGAGACGCTGATCCTCCATTAAAGGTACAATTAGTAACGAGGAGCTTCCCAGGACCCCTATAAACACAACGAGGTAAGAACAATCGGAGGTCCGGTTAGGGGGAGTGCAACAATACTATTGCATAATACTATCCTCATTCGGAGATACTAAAATTTAAGGAATATAGTTGTGGCTACAACTTTTGCAACATATTATACGAACTGTATACATAATCTCATGGTCCAATATATGCATATATGAGAAAGTGTGTTCCGGATTTTGATACAATATCAGAACTTGAAGCAGTCTTTTTTACACTTGAGATCAAATAAAATTGAAGACATGTTTTTATATGAATGATATAAACATTGGTGGTTATTGAAACCATTTTTATCCATGTAATAACAGAATTCAATATTTTATTATATGTCATTTTATGCTAATTTTTGTTATATAAATTACTTTAGTATATATACGTTTGGTATTATTTTATATATACCAACATAAAGGAGTGTCAATCTATAATATCCACTCACAATTTGTTAGAGTTATCCTAGAGGTATATAGAAGAACGCTGATCTTAAAGGTGTATCACGCTTAGCAAATTATAGAAGCTTGAATACATTAGTCACTAATATAGTTCACTATCACTATTGAATAAGGAGTTACAAACACAATTGTATGGTATAGAAAGGTATTAACTATAATATCACGAATACACAGAAGGTTTATAATCTAAAAGAAACTAATCAGTCACATACACCAATTATTAAAACAATTTTTTAAGGTACACTAATGCAACACAAATAGATAATATAATTAATTATCACCAAACACAGTCCTACTCACAGCTATACTGGTTAGCGCTCCCCACCCCCACACAAAACTTGAACCTAACCTTTGATATTGGGAGAATATCAGAATTGGGTCAGCTTTGTGAGCTGAAAAGGTCTGACATATAGCCAACACCACACACATTTTTTGCACAGATAATCTTCTTTGATAACTACCAAAAGTAGTCAGATTGTGCCGAACTTGCGTTCGGAACATCTGGAGTGACATAAGCATTGATCTGTGTCGGACTGAGTCCGGCGGATCGTATATTACGTCACTAAATTCTACTTTTGCCGGTCTGTAGGGCTTGATAACTATGGCGAATCAGCCTCGCCAAAAATACGCTGCGGAATTCCAGCGTATTTGCGGTTGACAGCTTTATAAATAGAGGCGTATATCCATGAAATGAGATCTAACTTAGATAGCCATGATCTTATTTACTGTTTTACCATTCTCATTAATGTATTTGCCCTACTGGGCAAACATTGTAAGTGCTGTGCTTCTGTATGCACTGTTGGATGTGTAAATAAAAGTTTAAACATCAAAACAAAACAAAAATAACAGAAAAGCATATTTTTTTTTAAATTCATTTAGACCCCTTGGTGATACTTTATTGAGCCAAAACATTAATTTACTATAAGCCTTAAATATTACATTCTCAATATTCCCACCTTGTTTACCTAATTTGACATTCTGCAAAATTCAAATCCAGTCATTATGGTTGTGGAAAATGTCTAACATACAAAGTGAGATCAGATGAACTAGTTGTAAGGTTATCTCCCTAGTAGGCATACCTACGTTTCTCAGATTACAAGAGCATTGTATACAATAGCAAGTGTTTGTGAATACGCTTATTTCCTCGAGAGCAAATCTATAATGATCTCACATTTAGCATATATGGGCAGAACGAGCAAGATGGTCTTCTGCGTCACTCCTACTGATCTGCATTTGCTGAAAAGATATTTCATATCTCTTTAATAATCATTTATACTTAATATTTCAACGTTTGAACAGTTTTGATGTAAAGTAATATTTTTTTTACAGTCTTTAAATGTGTGTAACTTCCAACAGTTTTTACACTTATTTATTTCTGTATCAGTGCTGTTGAGCTTTTTCAATTCTAATACAAATTATTCAGAATATCTATCCTGGAATGTTAACACCAGCAAAGAAATGAGCCACAAATGAACTTGACAAATGATGCATTGTGGTTTCATCTCTTTTACAATGTAACTGTAATTTCTCAAACAAACAAGTTAAGACATGGTAGAAATATTGGGGCAGAAGGATTGCACGCCCCGCTCCTGAGCTTATAGTTGTATTTAGAGACAACATCTTTACAGCGTCCCCTTTATTTTCCATAGCCTATCCCTACCCTCATGCAGTGCTTGGTACCAGATAGTGAGGGATGGTTTTGTGCTTGGGTATTGACAGAATGGAGGCTTATACAGTATTGCTAGATACAACAACCTATACCATAATATTCAGATTGTGCAGTATTTTATATTATAAATGGTACAAAATGAATTGGCCCACTGGCTTTGTTTTTAACTTCTTCTCTTTATAGCTGCTTCACCATATGAGATTCCATTGTTGCACAAATATTTCTTAACACCTGAATGGTTTCTTATGTAGAGTATTTATCATCATTGTTCATAAAAATGCTACACAATAACCATGAGAGCGTTTAATTACCAGGGCAGGGTTTTGTCTCAGGAATGTGTCACCAGCTGTGCAAAGACATAGATAAGTACAGCGTACCGTAATGTCTTTTAAATATTGTGCACAACTGCAGTCAGGGTAACGTCACCATAATAATGCAAAGTCACTGAAATAAATATTATTACCTTTGGTAATTGAATCTTCTGTGGCTCTTTTACACATCTGCATATTTATTATGAAGGAAGTTCAGCATATCTCTTTGTGATACTGCATAACGCCACTGGTGCTCCACACATGGGCACATGTGGGCATATGACTACTATGCGCATGCACTGTTCTTCATGATTACAGACGGCAATTCCACCAAATCTGAGCGTGGTGTTTTCTCAATTAATGTGAAAGTTATAAAAATACTTTTAAAGTATTAAAGGTTGGGAAAAAAAAAGCAATTTACCAAACACACACAATATACCCATTACGCCCATATACAAATGGGATTCACGTTGTTAAAGTGAAGGTCAATTTTTAAGTGAAGGTCAATTTTTATGTGAAAGTGCCCTGTTTTTTTAAAAAAAAACTATTAAAAACAGGGGCACTTTCATTCATGAATATTGACATGGCACCGTATTTTAAAAATACTTACCTTGTTCTTCTGAAACACTGGATCGCCATTCTGAAATGATGCCCCGCCTGCTTCTTCCTGGTTTACTTACCCAGCAATGACGAACCCGGCTTCCTCCAATCACGGCGTTGCCTCAGGAAGGGGGGAAGCCATGATTGGAGGATGCCGGAATTGTCATTGCTGACGTATGAAGAGGCTTGCGACGGGCTGGTGAAGCACTGGAGCGGCTTCAAGAAGAAAAGGTAAGTATATTTTAAAAAACGGCTGAAATGTCAATTTTCATGAATGAAAGTGCCCTTGTTTTTAATAGTTTTTTTAAAAACCGGGCACTTTCACATGAAAATTGCCCTTCACTTTAAGCACCAATTTTACACATGCAAATGACTATTTTCCTTTGACACTGTACAAAGGCATCTATCTAAACACTAAAGTATTTTTTATATTTTTTTCTAAATTTTTTGTTTTCTATTTTCTCCCATGTTTGTGGCATGCTGTAGTGTGAGAGCAATAAGGGGTATTTTGCGGCTCTTTGTGCATGACAGAAATAACGGACATATTAGTAGTTGAAAGTAAACGCTTTTGCTTGAGCAAGATCAAATTTATTTTGTGTCGGGTTAGCACAACTTTAGAGCTCTGATTAACTGTTACGTGAGACAATAAAGTTGCACAAAACACATAAAAAATTCATTTAAAAGTACAGTTACACAAAATAACACTATCTGATAATATTATTTTAAAAATTCCATTAAAATGTTATAAGGACCCAAAGATATGAGTCTGCAAAGGGCTTTAACATATACATACATACAGTACATACTTATATGCATACCTACAAACATACATATATATATATATATATATATACATATACATACTGTACGTACTTATATACATACCTACATACTGATATACATACCCACATACTTATATACATACCCACATACTGATATACATACCCACATACTTATATACATACCTACATACTGATATACATACCTACATACTTATATACATACCTACATACTTATATACATACATACCTACATACCTACATATATACATACTGTACGCACTTATATACATACCTACATACTTATATACATATCTACATACATACATACATACTGTACGTACTTATATACATACCTACATACTTATATACATGCCTACATACGTACATATATACATACATACTGTACGTACTTATATACATACCTACATACTTATATACATATCTACAAACATACATATATACATACTGTACGCACTTATATACATACCTACATACTTATATACATATCTACATACTTATATACATGCCTACATACTTATATACATACCTACATACTTATATACATATCTACATACTTATATACATACCTACATACTTATATACATGCCTACATACATACATATATACATACATACTGTACATACTTATATACATACCTACATACTTATATACATATCTACAAACATACATATACATATATACATAATGTACGCACTTATATACATACCTACATACTTATATACATATCTACATACATACATATATACATACTGTACGTAGTTATATACATACCTACATACTTATATACATATCTACAAACATATATATATATATATATATATATATACATACTGTACGTACTTATATACATACCTACATACTTATATACATATCTACAAACATACATATACATATATACATACTGTACGCACTTATATACATACCTACATACTTATATACATATCTACATACATACATACATACTGTACGTACTTATATACATACCTACATACTTAGATACATATCTACATACATACATATATACATACTGTACGTACTTATATACATACCTACATACTTATATACATATCTACAAACATACATATATATATATACATACTGTACGTACTTATATACATACCTACATACTGATATACATACCTACATACTTATATACATGCCTACATACATACATATATACATACATACTGTACGTACTTATATACATACCTACATACTTATATACATATCTACATACATACATATATACATACATACTGTACGTACTTATATACATACCTACATACTTATATACATATCTACAAACATACATATATATATATATATATATATACATACTGTACATACTTATATACATACCTACATACTTATATACATATCTACAAACATACATATATATATATATATATATATATATATATACATACTGTACGTACTTATATACATACCTACATACTGATATACATACCTACATACTTATATACATGCCTACATACATACATATATACATACATACTGTACGTATTTATATACATACATACTGTACGTACTTATATACATACCTACATACTTATATACATATCTACATACATACATACATATATACATACTGTACGTACTTATATACATACCTACATACTTATATACATATCTACATGCATACATATATACATATATACATACTGTACGTACTTATATACATACACACAGACATACTTATATACATACATAATACTTATATACATACCTACATACATACATATATACATACTGTACGTACCTATATACATATCCACATACATACACATGTCCTTTTTATTGTATATTATATATCACTTTTTTTTTTAGGGGAGGGGCCAGTCATCAAAATATTTCAAAGCCAGGCGAACAAATTATTAATTTTAGTGTTGATCCACTGCTACTGAATACCAGTGCTGCAGAATCTGTTGCCTCTCTACAAAAAAACTGATAATAATAATAATAATAATAATAATAATAATAATACCAGTTCTAGTTGATCTGTAACTTCTTAAAGGGAGACAATACAATGATTCTTTCATGCTTATGAAACAGTAGCAGGGGAGCGTGTTAGCATTTTTCGTATGAAAAGCAGTAAGTAAACTATTTTTGAATTGATAATAAGTAAGAGCAATGCCTGGGTAAAGTCAGTGAACTGTTCAAGGTGATTCTGAACATAGAAGAAAAAAAAAATCACCTCCTCTAAAGCAGACAAAGATCTCTCAGCATGATTTTGGTCTGAATTCCGGGCCTCTCAGGAGCCAAACGTCTTCATTTAATTTAAAAAAGATAAAAGATGCTGAATGAAATTGCTGCAGCCTACTGCTTCTTTATTTGGATCTCTACTATAGCACTTTACAGATAACAGAACAAAAATAGATACCTGGCCACTGACGCGTTTCGCACTAACACAAGCACTTATCAGAGAGCATCACTAGATATACACCAATTATTTAAATATGATTTTAAACAAGCATCCACCAATCACAGTTTTCTGTCAACATTACTTTCATAAATGGGTTATGCACATAAATGGGTTATGCACATTAATAGGATAAGCACAATCTGTTAAGGAGAAGTTACCACGGCAACAATGTGCAAATACAAATGGACATATGGGCAGACTGAGAATAGCCTTTTGGGTCATATCTGCTGTCATAATCTATGTCTGTAGAAATTATCTCCAGATGGAAAGAAGACACTGAGCGGAAATCTTCAGATTAAGTTTAGAAAGATGCTCAAGGATTCTAATATTCTTACATGATAATAGGAGTTACCTTGGCGACTAAAGTATTTGTTCTCAGCACTGTGAAAATGTCTCTCCATCAAGAGACCTACCTTTGGTTTTAAAGGCAACAACACAACCTAATTTTGGGACTATATTAGAAACATTTATCTCTGGAATTTATTGTTGCAGACAGCGTTCCTCTTTGTGTGTTTTCAGCAACAAGATTAAACTACATGCAAGACTACATAATTTATTTTTTTTTTTCATCAATTTCCTTGTGGAAAAAACTATTAGTATAATGTTTTATGCCTTAGTTTTAATAAAGAAAGGAGCTACATATTGTCTGAAGATAGATATGATGCCAAAAAGCAGACAAAACTAGAGAGGGATTTGTGAAGGATATAGGAAAGGCTTTCGGGAGAAAACATTGGCTAGATTCATTTTATAATATACTAGTACTAAAGCCTGTGTACACGGGCCATTTTTTGCAGTACAGCGGTCCCACCCCTTGCTCTCTCCCCCCTCTCTTTTGCTCTCTCTTCCCCCCTCTCTTTTGCTTTCTCTCCCCCCTCTCTTTTGCTTTCTCTCCCCCCTCTCCTTTGCTCTCTCTCTCCCCTCTTTTGCTCTCTCTCTCCCCTCTTTGGCTCTCTCCCTCCTTTCTTTTGCTCTCTCTCTCCCCCCTCTTTTGTTCTCTCCCCCCTCTTTGGCTCTCCCCCCCCCTCTTTGGCTCTCTCCCCTCTTTTGCTCTCTCTCCTCTTTGGCTCTCTCTCTCCCCCCCTTTGGCTCTCTCCCCCACTTTGGCTCTCTCCCCCACTTTGGCTCTCCCCCCCCCTTGGCTCTCTCCCCCCCCCCTTTGGCTCTCTCTCCCCCCTCTTTGGCTCTCTCCCCTCTTTTGCTCTCTCTCCTCTTTGGATCTCTTTCCTCTTTGTCTCTCTCTCTCCCCCCTCTTTGGCTCTCCCCTCCCCTTTGGCTCCCCCCCCTCTTTGGCTCTCCCCCCCCCTCTTTTGCTCTCTCTCTCCCCTCTTTGGCTCTCTCCGCCCTCTTTTGTTCTCTCCCCCCCTCTTTGGCTCTCTCCCCCCCCTCTTTGGCTCTCCCCTCCCCTCTTTGGCTCTGCCCCCCCCTCTTTGGCTCTGCCCCCCCCCCCTCTTTGGCTCTGCCCCCCCCCTCTTTGGCTCTGCCCCCTCCTTTTTGGCTCTGCCCCCCCCCTTTTTGGCTCTGCCCCCCCCCCCTTTTTGGCTCTGCCCCCCCTACCCTTTTTGGCTCTGCCCCCCCCCCCCCCTTTTTGGCTCTGCCCCCCCCCCCTTTTTGGCTCTGCCCCCCCCCCCCCTCTTTGGCTCTCTCTCCACCCTCTTTGGCTCTCTCCCCTCTTTTGCTCTCCACTTTGTATGATTTGTACCAAGGTATTTATTATACCCTAAGCTATATTAGCACAATACATTTATTATGTGTATATGATTTGTACCAAGGCATTTATTATACCCTAAGCTATATTAGCACAATACATTTATTATGTGTATATGATTTGTACCAGCACAATACATTTATTATACCCTAAGCTATATTAGCACAATACATTTATTATACCCTAAGCTATATTAGCACAATACATTTATTATACCCTAAGCTATATTAGCACAATACATTTATTATGTGTATATGTTTTGTACCAAGGCATTTATTATACCCTAAGCTATATTAGCACTATTTTGGGAGATAATATTTCTGCAAGATTAACTTTATTTTACTTAATATAATAAAATAAAACATCTGATGTTATTTTACAAAATCAAATAATTAAACAATAAGATATGTACAAATATATAACATTTAGTGAAATACATTTAAATAACAATAATAAATAGTGAGTGATAAAATGTATCAAAATTAATAAAAAATAATAAATGTATTGTGCTAATATAACTTAGGGTATAATAAATGTATTGTGCTAATATAGCTTAGGGTATAATAAATGTATTCTGCTAATACAGTTTAGGGTATAATAAATGTATTGTGCTAATATAGCTTAGAGTATAATAAATGTATTCTGCTAATATAGCTTAGGGCATAATAAATGTATTCTGCTAATATAGCTTAGGGTATAATAAATGTATTGTGCTAATATAGCTTAGGGTATTATAAATGTATTCTGATAATATAGCTTAGGGTATAATAAATGTATTGTGCTAATATAGCTTAGGGTATAATAAATGTATTATGCTAATATATCTTAGGATATAATAAATGTATTCTGCTAATATAGCTTAGGGTATAATAAATGTATTGTGCTAATATAGCTTAGGGTATAATAAATGTATTGTGCTAATATAGCTTAGGGTATAATAAATGTATTGTGCTAATATAGCTTAGGGTATAATAAATGTTGTGATGATAGCAGGATGTGATGTCACTAGCATGTGGGCGGGGCTTAGGTCCGGTGTCTGTGTCGCAGTTAGTTTAGTACAATCAACCTGTCTGGATGTGTATTGTTATGCTCTGTAATAAAATAAATGTATTGTGCTAATATAGCTTAGGGTATAATAAATGTATTATGCTAATATATCTTAGGATATAATAAATGTATTCTGCTAATATAGCTTAGGGTATAATAAATGTACTGTGCTAATATAGCTTAGGGTATAATAAATGCCTTAGTACAAATCATATACACATAATAAATGTACTGTGCTAATATAGCTTAGGATATAATAAATGCCTTGGTACAAAACATATACACATAATAAATGTATTGTGCTAATATAGCTTAGGATACAATAAATGCCTTGGTACAAATCATATACACATAATAAATGTATTGTGCTAATATAGCTTAGGGTATAATAAATGTATTGTGCTAATATAGCTTAGGATATAATAAATGTATTGTGCTAATATAGCTTAGGATATAATAAATGTATTATGCTAATATAGCTTAGGATATAATAAATGTATTGTGCTAATATAGCTTAGGATATAATAAATGTATTGTGCTAATATAGCTTAGGGTATAATAAATGTATTGTGCTAATATAGCTTAGGATATAATAAATGTATTGTGTTAATATAGCTTTAGGGTATAATAAATGTATTCTGCTAATATAGTTTAGGATATAATAAATGTATTGTGCTAATATAGCTTAGGGTATAATAAATGTATTGTGCTAATATAGCTTAGGGTATAATAAATGTATTGTGCTAATATAGCTTAGGGTATAATAAATGTATTCTGCTAATATAGCTTAGGATATAATAAATGCATTGTGCTAATATAGCTTAGGGTATAATAAATGTATTGTGTTGATATAGTTTAGGGTATAATAAATGTATTGTAATACTATAGCTTAGGGTATAATAAATGTATTGTGTTAATATAGCTTAGGGTATAATAAATGTATTCTGCTAATATAGCTTAGGATATAATAAATGTATTGTGCTAATATAGCTTAGGGTATAATAAATGTATTGTGCTAATATAGCTTAGGGTATAATAAATGTATTCTGCTAATATAGTTTAGGATATAATAAATGTATTGTGCTAATATAGCTTAGGGTATAATAAATGTATTGTGCTAATATAGCTTAGGGTATAATAAATGTATTGCGCTAATATAACTTAGGGTATAATAAATGTATTCTGCTAATATAGCTTAGTATATAATAAATGTAAAAATTTTTTTTAAAAAAATCACACATTGTAGCCTAATACAGCATATATATATACACATACACACAAACACACACATACTGTATGTATTGTGCTGTTATGCCATGCCTCCTACAAACTACCCCTGCACTGGGAGTAAAAAACAAGCAAAGTTTAAAAAATATGTTACACTGTTGTCAGTCTGCCGTGGCACACCTGAGGATCTCTTACGGCACACTGGTTGAAAAACACTGGCTTAGGGTATAATAAATGTATTGTGTTAATATAGCTTAGGGTATAATAAATGTACTGTGCTAATATAGCTTTGGGTATAATAAATGTATTATGCTAATATAGCTTAGGGTATAATAAATGTATTGTGCTAATATAGCTTAGGGTATAATAAATGTATTGTGTTAATATAGCTTAGGGTATAATAAATGTATTGTGCTAATATAGCTTAGGGTATAATAAATGTATTGTGTTAATATAGCTTAGGGTATAATAAATGTATTGTGCTAATATAGCTTAGGGTATAATAAATGTATTGTGCTAATATAGCTTAGGGTATAATAAATGTATTGTGCTAATATAGCTTAGGGTATAATAAATGTTGTGATGATAGCAGGATGTGATGTCACTAGCATGTGGGCGGGGCTTAGGTCCGGTGTCTGTGTCGCAGTTAGTTTAGTACAATCAACCTGTCTGGATGTGTATTGTTATGCTCTGTAATAAAATAGAGTTGTACCATCATTGCTGTGTCCTGCATATGTCCTGCATCTCATGACATGGTGTCAGAAGTTCTGGACTGCGGTTCTGTTCCTGATCGATTGCAATGTCAAAGTTTACCCCACCTGAGCCTTTTGACTTTTCTCAGCCTGCAGCTTGGCCCACATGGCGTCAGCGGTTTCAGCGCTTCAGGATTGCATCCAAACTGAACAAGGAGAGTGGTGAAGTACAAGTTAATTCTCTTTTATACTCCATGGGGAAAGATGTAGAGCCAGTGTTCAATGCTTTTACTTTTCAAGAAGGGGAAGAAGTTAACTTTGATATAGTTATGGATAAACTCAGTGCCCACTTTGTGCCCAAAAGAAATGTGATTCATGAGAGAGCTTGTTTTCACAAACGTAATCAGCGTGTGGGAGAATCTGTGGAGTCATTTGTGCGCAGCCTGTATGAATTAGCTGAATTCTGTGAGTTTGGTGTTGCTAAAGAAGAGCAAATCAGAGACAGAATAGTTATTGGAATTGCAGATGCTGAAGTCTCCCTGAAGCTGCAGTTAGAACCTGATTTAACGTTAGAAGGGGCTATTAGGATGGCCCGCCAGAGTGAACTGGTGAAAAAGCAAAGTGCTGATCTGAGGTCTGAGAGTATTGTGGATGAAGTGCAACAGTCTAGAAAAATTACTAGTGAAAGGCACAGTGTGAGCGGTAGATCCAAAGTATTGGAAAGGCCTAGAAGTGGATGGGCGCAACATGGCCGATGCACACGGTGCTACCGGGCTCATGATCAGAGTGCTATATGCCCGGCCAGAGATAAAAGATGCAGAAAATGTAACAGAATAGGCCATTTTGAAGTGGTGTGTAAAACTGAATACATTAAGGAGATGCAGGTGGACAGTGACCAGGAGGGTCAGGAAGTGTCGTTTGTGGGGTCTGTTGTGGAACGGACAAGCTCAGAGGAAGATTGGAAAGTTACTTTTACTGTAATGGGAGCCAAAGTTGATTTTAAGATTGACACAGGAGCTGATATCACTGTAATGTCTTTTGCTGAATTTATGAAACTGCCTAGACAGCCCCAGCTGGCGAAGGTTACTACAAATGTTCATAGTCCTGGTGGCCGCATTGATTGTGTGGGGAAATTTCTTGCCAGCTGTGAGTACAAACAAAAAAAGTTCACCATGTGGGTGCATGTGATCCGAGGTCAGTGTGTTAACAGTTTATTGAGCAGAAAAGCAGCCTGTGACTTGGGCCTCGTGGCCAGAGTGAATGAGATCTCTGAAGATATGTTTGGCGAGTTGGGCCTACTGAGCTGCAAACCTGTCCGTATAGCACTTAAAAGTGACGCAGTCCCGTACAGTATTTCTACTCCTCGTAGAATTCCGTTCCCGCTCATGCCTCAAGTGGAGAAAGAGCTCATGCGCATGAAGTCTATGGGGGTTATTGAAGAGGTTGTTGAAGCAACTGATTGGTGTGCCCCCATTGTTCCTGTTGCAAAGAAAAACGGAAAGGTGCGCATCTGTGTGGACCTGAAAAGGTTGAATGAGGCAGTGAAGAGGGAGAGATTTGTGCTGCCGACATTGGAAGATATAGCCCCGAAGTTGGCTGGGGCGAAGTTCTTTTCCACATTAGACGCTTCTAGCGGCTTTTGGCAGATCCCCCTGGATCCAAAGTGCCGCAAACTGACTACCTTCATCACTCCGGTAGGTCGGTTCTGCTTCTGCAGACTTCCCTTTGGGATATCCTCCGCTCCTGAGATCTTTCAGAGGGAAATGAGTTCTCTCCTGAGTGGCCACGTGGGCACAGCAGTCGTCATGGACGACATTCTAGTGTATGGGTCTACAGTGGAAGAGCATGATCAGCGTTTGAGTTGTGTGCTGCAGGCTATCAAAGAGTCTGGGCTGAAGCTGAATAAAGAAAAATGTCATTTTAGGAAAACTGAATTATGCTACTTTGGGCATATCATCAACGGGGATGGCATCAAGCCGGACCCCGAGAAAATTCGGGCTATCGAACAGATGAAAAGCCCTTCGGATGTACATGAGCTGAGACAGATATTGGGCCTTGTAAATTACGTGGGCAAGTTTCTTCCAGATTTATCTACAGTTTTGCACCCTATCACAGAGTTGCTTAAGAAAGATGTTGCCTGGGTCTGGGGACCCTCACAAGAAAAAGCGTTCCTGCATGCTAAGTCCCTGCTGGGGTCTGCCCCAGTGCTGGGGTTCTACGACCCTTCAAAAAAGACTGTGGTTAGTGCTGATGCAAGCAGTTATGGGTTGGGGGCTGCACTCCTGCAGCTGAATGACAACAAACTACAGCCCATCGCCTACTGTTCCCGCACACTGACGGCTGCGGAGTCAAAATACGCTCAAATTGAGAAAGAGTGCCTGGCTGCAGTTTGGGCCTGTGAACGCTTTCAGCGTTATCTAGTGGGTTTGGAGAAATTTAGTCTGGAAACTGACCACAAACCGCTAGTCCCTCTTATCAATTCTTATGACATCGACAAAACACCCTTGAGATGCCAGAGACTTTTAATGAGACTACTCAGGTTCAATGTTCAGGCAGTGCATGTGCCGGGGAAGCAGCTGGTTGTGGCAGATACACTGTCCAGGCTCCCGCTGGCTGCTGCTGAAGAATCCTCCACAGAATCGGATGTAAAAGTGTATGTTGATTCAGTTCTGGCCTCTAAGTCCATTTCTTCAAGGAAACTGGAAGAGATAAAGAAAGAGACATATTTGGACACAGATCTGCAAGAAGTTATAAGGTACATAAGAGATGGCTGGCCCGAGAGCCGGGCAGCCTGGATGTCTTTAAATGCTTACCAGCCAGAGAGGTCGCAGCTCACGGAGCTGGAGGGGTTGGTGCTGTTCCAAGACCGTATTGTAATTCCTGTCAGCATGAGGAAGGAGATGTTAAACAGGATTCACGATGGCCACTTAGGCATTACAAAGTGCAGAGAAAGAGCAGCTACAGCTGTGTGGTGGCCTGGGATCAGCTCCGACATTGCAAATCACGTGTCTAAATGTGCCTTTTGCCGGGAACGCCGGCCTACTCAGAGAAGGGAGCCCTTAATGTCTACTCCGCTGCCTGCGGGGCCGTGGCAGAAAATAGCTGCTGATTTGTGCGAACTGCACGGGAAAAAGTTTCTTGTTGTTATCGACTACTATTCCAGGTATTTGGAAATAGCACCCCTGAATGATATCACAAGTCAGGCCGTTATCATTCGTCTGAAGAGCTTGTTCGCCCGCTGGGGCATTCCAATGGAGCTGGTGAGTGATAATGGCATGCAGTTCGCTTCTACAGAGTTCAGTGCTTTCAGCAGGGAATATGATTTTGTACATTCCACGTCAAGTCCACATTATCCGCAGGCCAACGGAATGGCTGAAAGGGCAGTTCAAACAACAAAATTCATTCTAAAGCAATCTGAACCGTACCTAGCCCTCTTGTCATACAGGGCGACGCCCATTCAAGCCACCGGGTTTAGCCCGGCACAGCTGATGCTAGGACGCCAGATTCGCACCACTTTACCCTCAGTGGGTGTCTTCAAGCCGCCTGGCCCTGTTCCTCGGGACGAAGTCCTTAGGAGGGATGAAGAGGCCAAAAAGGGTTATCGTTTCTTCTACGACAGGAGACATTCTGTCAGGCCTTTACAGGAACTGAAAGCGGGCCAAAGTGTCAGAATTAAACTGGATGATGAGAAGAAATGGAAGACGCCTGCTACGGTAGTGGGCCGCTCTCCAGAACCAAGGTCTTACACAGTCCTTACAGAGGGAGGGACGGTTACACGCCGTAACCGAAGACATCTTCAGCCTGTACCTGAGAGTCTGGAACCGGATACCTCAATACCACCGCCGGTGGGATCCCCTGTTCTAAGAGAGGTGCCTTCCCCTCAGCAAGATCATAGCGGGGATATATCTTTGCCTCCAGCAGACTCTTGTTCACCATCTTCTGTATCAGAGGACAGTTCATGCAAAGTTACATCAAGCGGAAGAGTGGTGAGGCTTCCGGCCCGATACAGGGACTGACTTTAGCTAGAACAGTCTACCCCGATGTCCAAGTCAGGATGTAATTTATTTGTTCATGTTTTCTAATCTATCTGTTTTTATAATGTTCTAAAACAAAATGTTGTTGTATACCCTGTTGGTGTACCTTGTTAGTTAATATATGCAAATGTATGCTTTGTCTTTGAAAAAGGGGAAGATGTGATGATAGCAGGATGTGATGTCACTAGCATGTGGGCGGGGCTTAGGTCCGGTGTCTGTGTCGCAGTTAGTTTAGTACAATCAACCTGTCTGGATGTGTATTGTTATGCTCTGTAATAAAATAGAGTTGTACCATCATTGCTGTGTCCTGCATATGTCCTGCATCTCATGACAAATGTATTGTGTTAATATAGCTTAGGGTATAATAAATGTACTGTGCTAATATAGCTTAGGGTATAATAAATGTATTGTGCTAATATAGCTTAGGGTATAATAAATGTATTGTGTTAATATAGCTTAGGGTATAATAAATATATTGTGCTAATATAGCTTAGGGTATAATAAATGCCTTGGTACAAATCATATACACATAATAAAAGTATTGTGCTAATATAGCTTAGGGTATAATAAATGCCTTGGTACAAAACATATACACATAATAAATATATTGTGCTAATATAGCTTAGGGTATAATAAATGTATTGTGCTATTATAGCTTAGGGTATAATAAATGTATTGTGCTAATATAGCTTAGGGTATAATAAATGTATTGTGCTAATATAGCTTAGGGTATAATAAATGTATTGTGCTGGTACAAATCATATACACATAATAAATGTATTGTGCTAATATAGCTTAGGGTATAATAAATGTATTGTGCTGGTACAAATCATATACACATAATAAATGTATTGTGCTAATATAGCTTAGGGTATAATAAATGTATTGTGCTAATATAGCTTAGGGTATAATAAATGCCTTGGTACAAATCATATACACATAATAAATGTATTGTGCTAATATAGCTTAGGGTATAATAAATACCTTGGTACAAATCATACACACATAATAATTGCCTTGGTACAAATCCTATACACATAATAAATGTATTGTGCTAATATAGCTTAGGGTATAATAAATACCTTGGTACAAATCATACACACATAATAATTGCCTTGGTACAAATCCTATACACATAATAAATGTATTGTGCTAATATAGCTTAGGGTATAATAAATGTATTGTGCTAATATAGCTTAGGGTATAATAAATGTATTGTGCTAATATAGCTTAGGGTATAATAAATGTATTGTGCTAATATAGCTTAGGGTATAATAAATGTATTGTGTTAATATAGCTTAGGGTATAATAAATGTACAGGTAGCCCTCAGTTTACTATTTTTAAAGTCAAATATAGGCACAGTATCAATGAGTAAAGATTGGATAGAGAAGGTAATGTATATAGCCTCGGTGCTGCCCCTTTAAATTAATATAAAAAAATAGGAAAAAGAAATGGGAGAGTATAGAGGGGATATTAAGCACTCTTACACCTATCGCTTGTAATAAGCTGTAAAATTACAGCATGAAATATCTGCTAGCGAATAATAAATGTATATACTGGTATTAAAACCTATAATCTTTATTAAGGAATTTATTTTAAAATTAATGACTAAGGTGATAAACATCACCTATCATTACCCACACAGATATATTACCTAAAGGTACACCACAATTACTGCACTGCTGCTATCATGTCACCCCCCTGTATTCCTGGCCGATATCAGGAACCGTCGGCTTCAGGTGCCAGGGGTAGCATGAGGCAACAGTTAATGCAGCAAAAATAATTAAAAGTGGTATAAGTTAAGTAAAAAAAGTAGTTTAAAAACAAGTTGAACTACACAAACATGTTTCAGCTGTTGCACAGCCTTTCTCAATGTGATTCAGCAAGTGAACTGACAAACCTGATTCACTGCCAGGTGCTGCCTTTTAACCCCTAGGTAAGGAGATGCTAAACCAATCAGCTGAAGGCTGTAGTGCACGCCTCTAGGATAACCTATCAGTGTCCTCAGTTTATCTGAGTCCTAGTTGTGGTTGGTAGCAGTCTCCTAATTGGATGAAAATTGTCACAGTCTATTCCTCTCATAAATTACTATTCAGTACACACCTCTGAAAAGAAAAAAAAAAAAACTGACTATTATTGTATAAGTCTTCATTCAATGATATGTACTCCTATGTAATCATAACATTAACTATTTGTTGACATATATTCCATGGCATCTGAAAAACTGCTGTTAGTATAGAATATATCATTTCAGCTACTAATACCAATGAATACATTATGGATATATTATCCTTACTTATGTATTTGTCAGTTATTGAAATCACATAAGGCTTCATATCTTTCCAAATTGGGTCGGTGTGTTGATTATGTGATATAGTCAGATCTGTATAATTTTAATCATCCTGGGGATACGCATGAATATTTGAATAAATAATAATTATAAATACAAATATATAGGAAGTATGCACCATATGAATTTATAGCTTCATGAGCTAAAGTGATATGAAATATGTGTGTGCAGTATGCACAAGTTACTTTATTCAATTCACTCTACATTATTATAGCTCCATGAAGTGGCTCTCACAGTCAAATTTATTATGTGTTTAACACGCTCAGATAGGGACTTTTTTAATCTTGTCAATTCTAAGCATTGTACACTTTTCATGGCATAATGGAAAGTCAATTCGGGGTGCATACCCTATATTAAGGGTTTACTATCTACTAAATCATGATGTATATCATCATAAATTTCTCTTCCCAGAGTTATCCTAATTGCATATTCTCAATTACGGATTAAAAAATAATAAGATGATGCATTGATACAATATACAGTGGAAAACAACTATCATTCTGGATTAATATATACAATCCCATATTAATGTCAGATGGGCGTAGCTATTCATCCACCAATGTAGTAATGTTTATATCATAGTGGGTCCCCTGTGTATAATTCACCCATATTACTCGCATATGGAAATGAATATTTGCCCACATATATAGTAATATGTTCATGTAATAGTCCACTATGTAATAAGTATCTTAGATTAGTAGTTTACAAATAAACCCAGAAATTATTATTTTCATTCATGCCGTGGGGCATCACAGAGTTTAATTTTAAAAATTCCTCAGTTTACGCCAGGGTTAGGTTCCAGGAGGAATGGTTGTAAATCGAAACCGTTGTAAATTGAAACCCAGTTTATAATGTAAGTCAGTGGGAAGTGAGGGAGATAGGTTCCAGGCCCCTCTCAAAATTGTCATAAGTAACACCTAATACATTATTTTTAAAGCTTTGAAATGAAGACTTTAAATGCTAAACAGCATTATAAACCTAATAAAATAATCACACAACACAGAATATATAATTAAACTAAGTTAAATGAACAAAAATATTTGCTAAAGAGCATTATAAACCTAATAAAATAATCACACAACACAGACTTCACTTGCATTTTTCTGCAAACAGTTATTTTTATGCATTCCAATCTGGACTGATTTATAGACAGGAAGATCGTGTTCCTTTGAAATCTGCTCGATAGCTCAGGTCTGGTTAAATTGATTAATTTTAGCTTGCTTGGCTTTGCTGCAACACAAGCGGACAGCTCCACCTACTGGCTATTTTAATAAATGCACTGCTTCTCAATGCTTTTCAAAAGCAGTCACATGACTGGAAAAAAAGGTTGTTATTCTGAAACGGTGTAAATTGCACCGTTGTAAAATGAGGGCCACCTGTACTGTGCTAATATAGCTTAGGGTATAATAAATGTATTGTGCTAATATAGCTTAGGGTATAATAAATGTATTGTGTTAATATAGCTTAGGGTATAATAAATGCCTTGGTACAAAACATATACACATAATAAATGTATTGTGCTAATATAGCTTAGGGTGTAATAAATGTATTGTGCTAATATAGCTTAGGGTATAATAAATGTATTGTGCTAATATAGCTTAGGGTATAATAAATGTATTGTGCTAATATAGCTTAGGGTTTAATAAATGTATTGTGCTAATATAGCTTAGGGTATAATAAATGTATTGTGTTAATATAGCTTAGGGTATAATAAATGCCTTGGTACAAAACATATACACATAATAAATGTATTGTGCTAATATAGCTTAGGGTGTAATAAATGTATTGTGCTAATATAGCTTAGGGTATAATAAATGTATTGTGCTAATATAGCTTAGGGTATAATAAATGTATTGTGCTAATATAGCTTAGGGTTTAATAAATGTATTGTGCTAATATAGCTTAGGGTATAATAAATGTATTGTGTTAATATAGCTTAGGGTATAATAAATGCCTTGGTACAAAACATATACACATAATAAATGTATTGTGCTAATATAGCTTAGGGTAGAATAAATGTATTGTGCTAATATAGCTTAGGGTATAATAAATGTATTGTGTTAATATAGCTTAGGGTATAATAAATGTATTGTGCTAATATAGCTTAGGGTATAATAAATGTATTGTGCTAATATAGCTTAGGGTATAATAAATGCCTTAGTACAAATCATATACACATAAGAAAAGTATTGGGCTAATATAGCTTAGGGTATAATAAATGCCTTGGTACAAAACATATACACATAATAAATGTATTGTGCTAATATAGCTTAGGGTATAATAAATGTATTGTGCTAATATAGCTTAGGGTATAATAAATGTATTGTGCTAATATAGCTTAGGGTATATGAATGTATTGTGCTAATATAGCTTAGGGTATAATAAATGTATTGTGCTAATATAGCTTAGGGTATAATAAATGTATTGTGCTAATATAGCTTAGGGTATAATAAAAGTATTGTGCTAATATAGCTTAGGGTATAATAAATGCCTTGGTACAAAACATATACACATAATAAATGTATTGTGCTAATATAGTTTAGGGTATAATAAATGTATTGTGCTAATATAGCTTAGGGTATAATAAATGTATTGTGCTAATATAGCTTAGGGTATAATAAATGCCTTGGTACAAATCATATACACATAATAAATGTATTGTGCTAATATAGCTTAGGGTATAATAAATGCCTTGGTACAAATAATATACACATAATAAATGTATTGTGCTAATATAGCTTAGGGTATAATAAATGCCTTGGTACAAATCATATACACATAATAAATGTATTGTGCTAATATAGCTTAGGGTATAATAAATGTATTGTGCTAATATAGCTTAGGGTATAATAAATGTATTGTGCTAATATAGCTTAGGGTATAATAAATGTATTGTGCTAATATAGCTTAGGGTATAATAAATGTATTGTGCTAATATAGCTTAGGGTATAATAAATGTATTGTGCTAATATAGCTTAGGGTATAATAAATGTATTGTGCTAATATAGCTTAGGGTATAATAAATGTATTGTGCTAAAATAGCTTAGGGTATAATAAATGTATTGTGCTAATATAGCTTAGGGTATAATAAATGTATTGTGCTAATATAGCTTAGGGTATAATAAATGTATTGTGCTAATATAGCTTAGGGTATAATAAATGTATTGTGCTAATATAGCTTAGGGTATAATAAATGTATTGTGCTAAAATAGCTTAGGTATAATAAATGTATTGTGCTAATATAGCTTAGGGTTTAATAAATGTATTGTGCTAATATAGCTTAGGGTATAATAAATGTATTGTGCTAAAATAGCTTAGGTATAATAAATGTATTGTGCTAATATAGCTTAGGGTATAATAAATGTATTGTGCTAATATAGCTTAGGGTATAATAAATGTATTGTGCTAATATAGCTTAGGGTATAATAAATGTATTGTGTTAATATAGCTTAGGGTATAATAAATGTACGGGTAGCCCTCAGTTTACTATTTTTAAAGTCAAATATAGGCACAGTATCAATGAGTAAAGATAGGATAGAGAAGGTAATGTATATAGCCTCGGTGTTGCCCCTTTAAATTAATATAAAAAAATAGGAAAAGGAAATGGGAGAGTATAGAGGGGATATTAAGCACTCTTACACCTATCACTTGTAATAAGCTGTAAAATTACAGCATGGAATATCTGCTAGCGAATAATAAATGTATATACTGGTATTAAAACCTATAATCTTTATTAAGGAATTTATTTAAAAATTAATGACTAAGGTGATAAACATCACCTATCATTACCCACACAGATATATTACCTAAAGGTACACCACAATTACTGCACTGCTGCTATCATGTCACCCCCCTGTATTCCTGGCCGATATCAGGAACCGTCGGCTTCAGGTGCCAGGGGTAGCATGAGGCAACAGTTAATGCAGCAAAAATAATTAAAAGTGGTATAAGTTAAGTAAAAAAAGTAGTTTAAAAACAAGTTGAACTACACAAACATGTTTCAGCTGTTGCACAGCCTTTCTCAATGTGATTCAGCAAGTGAACTGACAAACCTGATTCACTGCCAGGTGCTGCCTTTTAACCCCTAGGTAAGGAGATGCTAAACCAATCAGCTGAAGGCTGTAGTGCACGCCTCTAGGATAACCTATCAGTGTCCTCAGTTTATCTGAGTCCTAGTTGTGGTTGGTAGCAGTCTCCTAATTGGATGAAAATTGTCACAGTCTATTCCTCTCATAAATTACTATTCAGTACACACCTCTGAAAAGAAAAAAAAACAAAACTGACTATTATTGTATAAGTCTTCATTCAATGATATGTACTCCTATGTAATCATAACATTAACTATTTGTTGACATATATTCCATGGCATCTGAAAAACTGCTGTTAGTATAGAATATATCATTTCAGCTACTAATACCAATGAATACATTATGGATATATTATCCTTACTTATGTATTTGTCAGTTATTGAAATCATATAAGACTTCATATCTTTCCAAATTGGGTCGGTGTGTTGATTATGTGATATAGTCAGATCTGTATAATTTTAATCATCCTGGGGATACGCATGAATATTTGAATAAATAATAATTATAAATACAAATATATAGGAAGTATGCACCATATGAATTTATAGTTTCATGAGCTAAAGTGATATGAAATATGTGTGTGCAGTATGCACAAGTTACTTTATTCAATTCACTCTACATTATTATAGCTCCATGAAGTGGCTCTCACAGTCAAATTTATTATGTGTTTAACACGCTCAGATAGGGACTTTTTTAATCTTGTCAATTCTAAGCATTGTACACTTTTCATGGCATAATGGAAAGTCAATTCGGGGTGCATACCCTATATTAAGGGTTTACTATCTACTAAATCATGATGTATATCATCATAAATTTCTCTTCCCAGAGTTATCCTAATTGCATATTCTCAATTACGGATTAAAAAATAATAAGATGATGCATTGATACAATATACAGTGGAAAACAACTATCATTCTGGATTAATATATACAATCCCATATTAATGTCAGATGGGCATAGCTATTCATCCACCAATGTAGTAATGTTTATATCATAGTGGGTCCCCTGTGTATAATTCACCCATATTACTCGCATATGGAAATGAATATTTGCCCACGTATATAGTAATATGTTCATGTAATAGTCCACTATGTAATAAGTATCTTAGATTAGTAGTTTACAAATAAACCCAGAAATTATTATTTTCATTCATGCCGTGGGGCATCACAGAGTTTAATTTTAAAAATTCCTCAGTTTACGCCAGGGTTAGGTTCCAGGAGGAATGGTTGTAAATTGAAACCCAGTTTATAATGTAAGTCAGTGGGAAGTGAGGGAGATAGGTTCCAGGCCCCTCTCAAAATTGTCATAAGTAACACCTAATACATTATTTTTAAAGCTTTGAAATGAAGACTTTAAATGCTAAACAGCATTATAAACCTAATAAAATAATCACACAACACAGAATATATAATTAAACTAAGTTAAATGAACAAAAATATTTGCTAAAGAGCATTATAAACCTAATAAAATAATCACACAACACAGACTTCACTTGCATTTTTCTGCAAACAGTTATTTTTATGCATTCCAATCTGGACTGATTTATAGACAGGAAGATCTTGTTCCTTTGAAATCTGCTCGATAGCTCAGGTCTGGTTAAATTGATTAATTTTAGCTTGCTTGGCTTTGCTGCAACACAAGCGGACAGCTCCACCTACTGGCTATTTTAATAAATGCACTGCTTCTCAATGCTTTTCAATAGCAGTCACATGACTGGAAAAAAAGGTTGTTATTCTGAAACGGTGTAAATTGAACCGTTGTAAAATGAGGGCCACCTGTACTGTGCTAATATAGCTTAGGGTATAATAAATGTATTGTGCTAATATAGCTTAGGGTATAATAAATGTATTGTGTTAATATAGCTTAGGGTATAATAAATGCCTTGGTACAAAACATATACACATAATAAATGTATTGTGCTAATATAGCTTAGGGTATAATAAATGTATTGTGCTAATATAGCTTAGGGTATAATAAATGTATTGTGCTAATATAGCTTAGGGTATAATAAATGTATTGTGCTAATATAGCTTAGGGTTTAATAAATGTATTGTGCTAATATAGCTTAGGGTATAATAAATGTATTGTGTTAATATAGCTTAGGGTATAATAAATGCCTTGGTACAAAACATATACACATAATAAATGTATTGTGCTAATATAGCTTAGGGTATAATAAATGTATTGTGCTAATATAGCTTAGGGTATAATAAATGTATTGTGTTAATATAGCTTAGGGTATAATAAATGTATTGTGCTAATATAGCTTAGGGTATAATAAATGTATTGTGCTAATATAGCTTAGGGTATAATAAATGCCTTAGTACAAATCATATACACATAAGAAAAGTATTGTGCTAATATAGCTTAGGGTATAATAAATGCCTTGGTACAAAACATATACACATAATAAATGTATTGTGCTAATATAGCTTAGGGTATAATAAATGTATTGTGCTAATATAGCTTAGGGTATAATAAATGTATTGTGCTAATATAGCTTAGGGTATAATAAATGTATTGTGCTAATATAGCTTAGGGTATAATAAATGTATTGTGCTAATATAGCTTAGGGTATAATAAAAGTATTGTGCTAATATAGCTTAGGGTATAATAAATGCCTTGGTACAAAACATATACACATAATAAATGTATTGTGCTAATATAGCTTAGGGTATAATAAATGTATTGTGCTAATATAGCTTAGGGTATAATAAATGTATTGTGCTAATATAGCTTAGGGTATAATAAATGCCTTGGTACAAATCATATACACATAATAAATGTATTGTGCTAATATAGCTTAGGGTATAATAAATGCCTTGGTACAAATAATATACACATAATAAATGTATTGTGCTAATATAGCTTAGGGTATAATAAATGCCTTGGTACAAATCATATACACATAATAAATGTATTGTGCTAATATAGCTTAGGGTATAATAAATGTATTGTGCTAATATAGCTTAGGGTATAATAAATGTATTGTGCTAATATAGCTTAGGGTATAATAAATGTATTGTGCTAATATAGCTTAGGGTATAATAAATGTATTGTGCTAATATAGCTTAGGGTTTAATAAATGTATTGTGCTAATATAGCTTAGGGTATAATAAATGTATTGTGCTAATATAGCTTAGGGTATAATAAATGTATTGTGTTAATATAGCTTAGGGTATAATAAATGTACGGGTAGCCCTCAGTTTACTATTTTTAAAGTCAAATATATGCACAGTATCAATGAGTAAAGATAGGATAGAGGAAGTAATGTATATAGCCTCGGTGTTGCCCCTTTAAATTAATATAAAAAAAATAGGAAAAGGAAATGGGAGAGTATAGAGGGGATATTAAGCACTCTTACACCTATCACTTGTAATAAGCTGTAAAATTACAGCATGAAATATCTGCTAGCGAATAATAAATGTATATACTGGTATTAAAACCTATAATCTTTATTAAGGAATTTATTTAAAAATTAATGACTAAGGTGATAAACATCACCTATCATTACCCACACAGATATATTACCGAAAGGTACACCACAATTACTGCACTGCTGCTATCATGTCACCCCCCTGTATTCCTGGCCGATATCAGGAACCGTCGGCTTCAGGTGCCAGGGGTAGCATGAGGCAACAGTTAATGCAGCAAAAATAATTAAAAGTGGTATAAGTTAAGTAAAAAAAGTAGTTTAAAAACAAGTTGAACTACACAAACATGTTTCAGCTGTTGCACAGCCTTTCTCAATGTGATTCAGCAAGTGAACTGACAAACCTGATTCACTGCCAGGTGCTGCCTTTTAACCCCTAGGTAAGGAGATGCTAAACCAATCAGCTGAAGGCTGTAGTGCACGCCTCTAGGATAACCTATCAGTGTCCTCAGTTTATCTGAGTCCTAGTTGTGGTTGGTAGCAGTCTCCTAATTGGATGAAAATTGTCACAGTCTATTCCTCTCATAAATTACTATTCAGTACACACCTCTGAAAAGAAAAAAAAACAAAACTGACTATTATTGTATAAGTCTTCATTCAATGATATGTACTCCTATGTAATCATAACATTAACTATTTGTTGACATATATTCCATGGCATCTGAAAAACTGCTGTTAGTATAGAATATATCATTTCAGCTACTAATACCAATGAATACATTATGGATATATTATCCTTACTTATGTATTTGTCAGTTATTGAAATCACATAAGGCTTCATATCTTTCCAAATTGGGTCGGTGTGTTGATTATGTGATATAGTCAGATCTGTATAATTTTAATCATCCTGGGGATACGCATGAATATTTGAATAAATAATAATTATAAATACAAATATATAGGAAGTATGCACCATATGAATTTATAGCTTCATGAGCTAAAGTGATATGAAATATGTGTGTGCAGTATGCACAAGTTACTTTATTCAATTCACTCTACATTATTATAGCTCCATGAAGTGGCTCTCACAGTCAAATTTATTATGTGTTTAACACGCTCAGATAGGGACTTTTTTAATCTTGTCAATTCTAAGCATTGTACACTTTTCATGGCATAATGGAAAGTCAATTCGGGGTGCATACCCTATATTAAGGGTTTACTATCTACTAAATCATGATGTATATCATCATAAATTTCTATTCCCAGAGTTATCCTAATTGCATATTCTCAATTACGGATTAAAAAATAATAAGATGATGCATTGATACAATATACAGTGGGAAACAACTATAATTCTGGATTAATATATACAATCCCATATTAATGTCAGATTGGCGTAGCTATTCATCCACCAATGTAGTAATGTTTATATCATAGTGGGTCCCCTGTGTATAATTCACCCATATTACTCGCATATGGAAATGAATATTTGCCCACATATATAGTAATATGTTCATGTAATAGTCCACTATGTAATAAGTATCTTAGATTAGTAGTTTACAAATAAACCCAGAAATTATTATTTTCATTCATGCCGTGGGGCATCACAGAGTTTAATTTAAAAAAAGCCCTCAGTTTACGCCAGGGTTAGGTTCCAGGAGGAATGGTTGTAAATCGAAACAGTTGTAAATTGAAACCCAGTTTATAATGTAAGTCAGTGGGAAGTGAGGGAGATAGGTTCCAGGCCCCTCTCAAAATTGTCATAAGTAACACCTAATACATTATTTTTAAAGCTTTGAAATGAAGACTTTAAATGCTAAACAGCATTATAAACCTAATAAAATAATCACACAACACAGAATATATAATTAAACTAAGTTAAATGAACAAAAATATTTGCTAAAGAGCATTATAAACCTAATAAAATAATCACACAACACAGACTTCACTTGCATTTTTCTGCAAACAGTTCTTTCTATGCATTCCAATCTGGACTGATTTATAGACAGGAAGATCTTGTTCCTTTGAAATCTGCTCGATAGCTCAGGTCCGGTTAAATTGATTAATTTTAGCTTGCTTGGCTTTGCTGCAACACAAGCGGACAGCTCCACCTACTGGCTATTTTAATAAATGCACTGCTTCTCAATGCTTTTCAATAGCAGTCACATGACTGGAAAAAAAGGTTGTTATTCTGAAACGGTGTAAATTGAACCGTTGTAAAATGAGGGCCACCTGTACTGTGCTAATATAGCTTAGGGTATAATAAATGTATTGTGCTAATATAGCTTAGTGTATAATAAATGTATTGTGTTAATATAGCTTAGGGTATAATAAATGTATTGTGCTAATATAGCTTAGGGTATAATAAATACCGTGGTACAAATCATATACACATAATAAAAGTATTGTGCTAATATAGCTTAGGGTATAATAAATGCCTTGGTACAAAACATATACACATAATAAATGTATTGTGCTAATATAGCTTAGGGTATAATAAATGTATTGTGCTAATATAGCTTAGGGTATAATAAATGTATTGTGCTGGTACAAATCATATACACATAATAAATGTATTGTGCTAATATAGCTTAGGGTATAATAAATGCCTTGGTACAAATCATATACACATAATAAATGTATTGTGCTAATATAGCTTAGGGTATAATAAATGCCTTGGTACAAATCATACACACATATTAATTGCCTTGGTACAAATCCTATACACATAATAAATGTATTGTGCTAATATAGCTTAGGGTATAATAAATGTATTGTGCTAATATAGCTTAGGGTATAATAAATGTATTGTGCTAATATAGCTTAGGGTATAATAAATGTATTGTGTTAATATAGCTTAGGGTATAATAAATGTATTGTGCTAATATAGCTTAGGGTATAATAAATGTATTGTGCTAATATAGCTTAGGGTATAATAAATGTATTGTGCTAATATAGCTTAGGATATAATAAATGTATTGTGCTAATATAGCTTAGGGTATAATAAATGTACTGTGCTAATATAGCTTATTGTATAATAAATGTATTGTGCTAATATAGCTTAGGGTATAATAAATGTATTGTGCTAATATAGCTTAGGGTATAATAAATGCCTTGGTACAAATCCTATACACATAATAATTGTATAATAATGGGGTCTATACCTCCTGTTCCAGTTAAAAAGCTTAACTGGATACTGTAGTCAGTATTGTGTGGGATTAAAGTGACACAAATTGCACCTTTATTAAATAGTGTTATGGCTATTTATTGTGTTTTGGTGAATTGCATTTGTTTTATAATTTAAAACCACACAATAGCCGGTCAGACAAGCACTGGGAAGTCATTTGTGTGAACTGACTCTGAGCCAGAGTTGTGCAGTTTGTGTTTAATGTGTGCAATCTCTATAATGTAAGTTGTGATATAGCCTCATAATGGTTTACATAAAGACAGGGGAATAATGCCCAGCACTACTATAATACTGTAACATTACATATAATAATAATAATAATAATATAAATACCCTGATTAAATGAACATAAAGATCAAAACCTGAAATGCGCACAAACAATTTTTAAAAGAAGCTTTTCTGTTGTATTAGAAAGTGTTTCAGTAAATGTCATGATTGTTTCAGTGCATGGAGCATATGCACATATACCCCCTTCCTGATCCAGTATATGCTGTCTGGGAGGCACAGTGTTTAAAGGGACAGTGCTGGTTACAACTACAGTAGCGCGGTTACTACTCACTGAGCTAATGTTAATCCACCTATACCCGCAGCTCTCTACAAATCTGTTCTCTTATTTAACCCTTTACAAATGCTGGCTAGTGAAGTTCTACCTCTTCACACTGGCTCTGCCATCTTGGAATTTAAAGGGGCACTCAAGTCAAAATAAACGTTTATAAATCAGATAGAGCAGCAGTTTTAAGACACTTTCCAATGTATTTCCATGAGCAAATTGTGCACAGTCTTTTTATATTCACACTTTCTGGGGATCAAGATCCTACTGCGCATGTGCATAAGCTCACAGGGTATACATATACTAGTCTGTGATTGACTGATGTCTGTCACATGATACAGGGGGCCAGACAATGGGATAACGGTTATTAGAAAATCAGAGTAGGAGTTAAATCATTGTCTTTCTATTATGCACCTGGTCATTATATAATTACACTGCATTGAGTGGTCCTTTACGTATCTTGTACTTAGTGACAGAAGCTGCACATTCTCAGATCAGTGACATTGACAAGCTAAATCATGCTCTTTAGTTTAGGGTGCACAATACAGAGCTGTATCGCACGTGCTGCTGTTATACAGAAGTCTTTTCCCAGTACAAAAGTCCCCTGTAGTATAAAATGAAGGACATTGTTATATTGCGGCTATTAATGTGGCCCATTAGCATTTGCGGGGCCCTGGGCAAGAAAACATTGCACCCTGCGCTCTTCTTCCCCTCACCCTATATGTCCCGGTATGGCTCTCCCCTGTCACAGCATTCAGGGTTACCTACATAAAGAATAACTCTATATATTACATCTCCTGATACCATAAAACACTTGTTTAGGATAATCTCACTCCTGAAAGTGCGTGGCCCTAGGCTGGTGCCATTCTTGCCCTGGCCAAAGAGCAGGCATTGTTTAATAATGTTCATTTCAGGTCGGCAGATAATAATTTTATTGTTTAATACAAAGGTTTCCCAATAATTTCTGTACATCTCAAGCAGTGCACACAATTCTTAAAGGGTTTAATTACTGCAGCACTAATAGATTTATTCTGGGCTGAACACTCATTTTTCTCATCATCTTGATGATTTGGGGATTCAGAACGATATTTTCCTGCTCTCTGCCTGGATTCATAACCTGTTGGGAAACATTTTATTGATGCACTGTACTGGCCAAAAGGAAGACTACGGCAAACAGTGCTGGGTATTTCCAGCTGAGAATAAAGTTTCTGTCTAATGAAGCTGTAATTAGGGTCCCTGCAGAGTTTTTATTCAAATCAGCTTATTACATTTCTTGATACATTATTGAAGGTGCCATGTTTAATTTCATATCGCTGTTTTGATGATTTGGGGTTTGGCCTCTAAGTAAAATGTTTCCCCAAAGACAGCAGGGAATTGCTTAATAGCAACATGACACTGTCACCTCACTTGCAGCCTAAGACTCAGGCAGGGACAGATGTGTCATTAGGCAAAGTAAGCAGTCCCCTATGCATGTGACCACACTGAGAGGCATTTCTGTCTAGCTGATAGAGTGCCCAGTATTTAAATCATTTACGTATTTCTTCCTACATAGAAGAGAGTACTTTGTGATTTACCTCCTCCTACTGCAGCACAAAGGTGCCTGAGTAATCGCTGCTTGTTACTGCCAGAAATAGATGTCCGACCCTGGCCCCCTGGGAAATAATGTTCAGGTCAGCAGGAAAAAGTATTTCACAGCTAGTTATTAACATTTATTGGTTTCTTTCTGCTCTTCCCATTCTTCTCTCTTCAGCTGCTGGAACACTAAAAAGGTCAATTATTTGCAAAACAAAACTAGACTTTAATATTAAACGGACACATTCCTTTTTATTTGATATATTTTTTCTTTTTTTTTCTATTTTTGCTGCATTACAAAAGGTCTGCACACACAATAATTTTTTATATATACACAGTATATATCAGCAATTAAGTGCTGCATTACAAAAGGTCTGCACACACAATAAACATGTTTATATATGCACAGTACATTTCAGCAATTAAGTGCAGCATTACAAAAGGTCTAAACACACAATAAATGTTTATATATTCACAGAATATATCAGAAATTAAGTGCTGCATTACAAAAGGTCTAAACACACAATAAATGTTTATATATTCACAGAATATATCAGAAATTAAGTGCTGCATTACAAAAGGTGTGCACACACAATACATGCTTATATATGCACAGTATATATCAGTAATTAAGTGCTGCATTACAAAAGGTCTAAACACACAATAAATGTTTATATATTCACAGAATATATCAGAAATTAAGTGCTGCATTACAAAAGGTGTGCACACACAATACATGCTTATATATGCACAGTATATATCAGCTATTAAGTGCCATATTACTAAAGGCCTGCTCGCACAGGGCCAGATTCTGAGTGTCATATGGGGAGGGCGCTGATTGGACAACAATTCAAACTGTTATCTATATTAAAAAGTAAGTTATAGCGCATCTTCGTTACAACTGATGAATAAAACTCAATCTAAAATATCACTAACATTCTGCATCTGATTTTATGAAGGGGAGAGTTTACTATCACTTTAAGTGCTACATTACAAATGTTTTTTGCGCACACAATAAATATTTATATATGCTCAGTATATATCAGAATTCCATATAAAAAGGGAAAGAAGCTATGTTTCACAGTTTTCACAGTAACAGCATTCGCTGTCAGCATTTATCATTGCACAAGCAGTTCTGGTGAACTGCTTGTGCAATGCCGCCCCCTGCAGATTTGCGGCCAATCATATAGGATCGGGTGGATTGAAGACCGCAGCCTCAGAGGCAGCGGACAAGTTATGGAGCAGCGGTCTTTAGACATCAAGCTTCAGGGACATCAAGCTTCATTCCGCGCTTGATAATTCAAACCTATAGGCTCCAACGGCTCCTCTCCCCCTGCACTGCGCCATCTCCTCACGTCAACCAGCCCCAGTTTGCCCAGGCCACCGTCATCTTGTCCCCTCTCACCTGTGTGTCCTTGCAGTGGGACACATTACCACAGACAGTGCCCGTCTATCTAGCGTTGGGGGGGGGGGGGAGAGTAGAGCTTGGGGCCACATACAGGGAGAGGCCTTTAGAGCTGGGAGCTGTCAGTATGACATTATGGGCGGGAGCAGACCCCTGATTACACAGCGGTATCATGACTTATGCACCTGTCACCCCTGACTGGCACATGCCCTATGCCCCTTGTCACCCCTCTACTGACACGTGCCTGACCTTAACAAAGATGATCACCGCGCATGCACAGTGCTGTTATTTCACTGCCGGCAGCCATCTTAGTTAAGGTTACCGATAATTATAATAGGCAGAGACAGGCACCCCTCTATGGGGGGTGCCTGCCAACTCGGCCTTATTATAAATCCGGCCCTGAATACATATGTGTCTCTGTCCACCCCAGCTTACCTCTGGCAGGCAGCAATCTGTTGGCGAAATTCAACATTGCACATGAGCGCTATTTTGTGATCACGTGCAATCCCGCCCCCTGCCTGTGCACAGCCAATCACACGCGGGCAGAAACTGTTAATATCCCCGGTTAGACGAGAACAGGGAGATTTAAATTCTCCACCTCAGAGGGGGAGAACAGGGTAGGGAAGGAGCTGTCTGATAACCACTGCTTGATAAATACTGATTGCAGGTTCTCTTGTGAGAACCTGCAGTCGTAAGGGAGGAGAATAAATCAATTCCATAGAGAACTCATGCTTTTTACACTTAACAAACACGTGTCATTGATTATAATAACATTTATTTATAAGAGATCACAGGCGTAAAGCAGCATCATGCCATGCAACTACCCTAAAAATGTGCTGACTTCTCTTGCTGCCCTAGGCACAGACATAGATTGCATTGGCCAAAGCATGGCCTCTGACATTGCATGTTTTTTTCACTCACATAAAGATGGGCTATATCTCTGTGCAGATTTGTTCCTATAATACAGTTGTGCTATGTAGTGTGCATTACACAGTGTGACACAAACCTATATTAGCAGCCAGCAGCTATTACATTTTTATATCTCTTTAGGGGCACTTTATAGGATATCACTCATTAGCTATAGGACCTCAGAGAGCACGTCACACTTAAGGGCACAGCCTAATGTTCCCATAGTGAGGTCCTGGCTGCAGTGCGCATCATTTAGAGAGCCGGCGCCAATAAACCTGTAGAGGCCTGTGCTTTATAGCCAAGTGCTTATCGCTTGTGTCAATTACACAGATGTGTTTGCAGCCCTGCTTCTTCCCAGACCGCACTGAAGTGCGCTGAACTTATTAGGAGGCTGGAGTGGATATATATTTCCTAATGAATCCATTTAATGTAGCCAGAACATTGTAAGTCAGCTGCCGTTTGCAATGTAGAGAGGGGATTTAGGATTATACAATATCATATTTTAATAAACTGGGCCCTCTTTACTCAGCTTTAATAACACCACTAATAGCCTTTTCTTGCTCACGGCACCAGGTTTTTTGCTCTATACGTTTTATAAATAAAGCTGTAAGTTATTAACTCTAGTGGAGATTGTGAGTCCTACCTTGGCAGCTTAGCGCCACTGGGATTATGTAAATGTTTGTGCTTTCATTTTATCTCTCTTGTTCCACTAGGGATGGCCGGACAGAAATTCCTTGGCAAGTGGCAACTTCAGTTCTGAAGGGCTGAGCATATGTATGATATAGACTTGTATAATCTCTAAGTGCTTCCCATTGACTGAAATATACCGCAAGGCTTTGTCGTGTGTGCGCATGATGCTTATTTGTGACAAAGTGACAGTTTGCCATTGGCTCAGTGTGGAGAAATGTGGTAAATAACAGTGACATTGTTACTTACACTGAACAAGGTCACTTATGAGAGTTTTTAACTTTGGTTTTAGAGCTAATTATACACACACACATACACACATACATACATACACACAGATACTAATATATACACATGCATACACACACACACACTAATATATACACATACATACATACACACACTAATATATACACATACATACACACACATACATACATACACACATACATACACACAGATACTAATATATACACATACATACACACACACACACACACTAATATATACACATACATACATACACACACTAATATATACACATACATACACACAGATACTAATATATACACACATACATACATACACACATACACACACACACTAATATATACACATACATACATACACACACTAATATATACACATACATACACACAGATACTAATATATACACACATACATACATACACACATACACACACACACTAATATATACACATACATACATACACACACTAATATATACACACACATACACACAGATACTAATATATACGCATACATACACACAGATACTAATATATACACATACATACATACACACACTAATATATACACATACATACACACAGATACTAATATATACACATACATATACACACACACACACTAATATATACAAATACATACATACACACACTAATATATACACACACATACATGCACACATACATACATGCACACACTAATATATACACACACATACATGCACACACGCATACATACATACATACATACACACACACTAATATATACACACACATACATACACACACTAATATATACACACACATACATGCACACATACATACATACATACATACATACACACACTAATATATACAAACACATACATATGCACACTAATATATACACACACACATACATGCACACATACATACATACATACATACACACACTAATATATACACACTAATATATACACACATACATACATACACTAATATACACACATACATACACACACTAATATATACACACACATACATGCACACATACATACATACATACACACACTAATATATACACATACATACACAGACACTAATATATACACACATACATACACACATACATACATACATATATACATACACTAATATATACACATACATACATACATACACTAATATATACACACACATACATACATACACACACTAATATATACACACACATACATACACACATACATACATACACTAATATATACACACATACATACACACATACATACATACACTAATATATACACATACATGCATACACTAATATATACACACACATACATACACACATACATACATACATATACTAATATATACACACACATACATACATACACTAATATATACACACATACATACAAACATACACTAATATATACACACATACATACATACACACATACATACATACACTAATATATACACACACATACATACACACACACTAATATATACACACACATACATACACTAATGTATACACACATACATACACACATACACTAATATATACACACATACATACACACACACTAATATATACACACACATACATACATACACTAATATACACACATACATACACACACTAATATATACACACACATACATGCACACATACATACATGCACACACTAATATATACACATACATACACACACTAATATATACACACACATACATGCACACATACATACATGCACACACTAATATATACACATACATACACACACACTAATATATACACACATACATATACACATACATACACACACTAATATATACATACACATACATACATACACTAATATATACACATGCACACACTACTATATACACACATACATACATACACACATACATACATGCACACACTAATATATACACACACATACATACATGCACACACTAATATATACACACACATACATACATGCACACACTAATATATACACACACATGCATACACACACTAATATATACACATACACACATACATACACTAATATATACACACACATACATACACGCATGCACACACTAATATATACACACACACATACACATACTAATATATACACACATACATACACACACTAATATATACACACACATACATACACTAATATATACACACACATACTCTCATACATACACATGCACACACATACATACACACACTAATATATACACACACATACACACACACTAATATATACACACACATATGCATACTAATATATCCACACACATACATGCATGCACACACATACATACACACATACATACACGCACACACACACACACTGATATATACACACATACATACACACTTACACATACTAATATATACACACATACATACACACTTACACACACTAATATATACACACATACATACACACATACATACACACTAATATATACACACATACATACACTAATATATACACACACATACATACACACTTATATATACGCACACATACATATGCATACACACACTAATATATACATACACATACACACACACTAATATATACACACATACCCTCATACATACACACACACTAATATAAACACACATACATACACTAATATAAACACACATACCCTCATACATACATACACACACACATACCCTCATACATACATACACACACACACATACATACATATACACACTAATATATACACACACATACCCTCATACATACACACACTAATATATACACACACACACATACATACACTAATATATATACACACACACACACATACCCTCATACACACACACTCACTAATATGCACACACATACCCTCATACATACCTGCATGCATGCACACAGACATACATACATAAATACACACACATACCCTCATACACACACACACACACACACACTAATATACACAAACATGTACATACACACATACATAAACTAATATATACACACACATACCCTCATACATACACACACACTAATATACACACATACATACATACATAGTCACATGCACACTCACTCATATACACACACACAGTCACATACACACACCCGCATACACACACACACATAGTCACATACACACACAGTCATATACACACACAGTCATATGCACATACTTGCATACGTACACACATTCACACACTCATATACACACACATAGTCACACACACTCAGTCATGTGCACATACTCACTCATATACACACACACATTTATATACACAAACACATAGTCACATACACAGTCATGTGCACATACTCGCGTACACACACATACACACACCTATATATATATATATATATATATATATATATATATCTGTCATGGTATGGGGGGTGTCAGTGCCCATGGCATAGGTAACTTGCACATTTGTGAGGGCACCATTAATGCAGAAAGATATGTATACATTTTGGAGCAACATATGCTGCCATCCAGATGTCATCTTTTCCAGGGACGTCCCTGCATTTTCCAGCACGACAACCCCAAACCACATTCTGCCCGGAATGCAAGCGTATGGTAACGTAAGCAGAGAGTGCTAGCATGGTCTACTGCAGACCTGATCTGTCTCCGATTGAGAATGTGTGGCGCATTATAAAGCGCAAAATAAGGAAAGAAGGCCCCGTACAGTTGCACAGCTGAAGACTTGCATAATGGATGAATGGGGGAAAATTCTGCTTGCTAAACTTAACCAACTGATATCTTCAGTGCCCAAATGCTTAATAAGTGTTATTAAAAGAAAAAGGTGATGTTACACAGTGGTAAACGGTCGACTATCCCAACTTTTTGCAGTCATCAGATTTGAAATGAGTGTATAAGGGAGCACTCTTGGAACCCAATGTAAAACCTCAGTTTTATTATTTGCTAATATAAGAAACAAGCTTTAGCTCTGAGAAGTAACTGACACTTGCCTTGTAAACTATTGTAGAACCGCATGTTAAATCCTGAGCTATAGGCGAGAGGTTCTAGTGTGTTAACATTACATGTAGGTGTATTAAGAACTGAAGCTGCTGCCCCTGTAGAGTGATAAATGTACCTGTATTGCACAATGTTCAATCCATAGAATAAATGTTCCGCTCTGCCTTATTGTAAAGTACCAATGGTCTCTGTGTTGGAAGGGTGGGAGGTCCCCAGTTGTTGTAAGGAAATAATAATAATAATAGAGTTTACAGTAGGTTAAGGAGCAAGAAAACTGTAGTCACTCTAGGTATTTAAATCTTAAGCTATCACCTAATAGAAGTAAACTGTTCTATATCAGCCTGCAACGGCTTATGTACGCTATACATTTACATCTAGTGAGCACACACAACGAGCATAACTACATACATTACAATATACCCATATACATAAAAAGCATATCTACTTTCTACTTACATCCTCATGGGTAGGATGCCTGGTGTAACGGAGCTGTGTATTGACATGTGGATTGCGAACTGATGGACTGATTATCATTAAAGATTACTAAAGCAGCTGTACTAATGGTAATAATACTGTATCATGTATCTGTTTTAGCGTAGACCTAGAAACCAATAATACACTCAATTGCCAGCATTATAGATGGGGACAATCAGTTATGCCAAACGTATGCTATTTAGTGGAGTGCGTTGTGCAGAATGAGATGAGGTATCAATTAGACTTTTGAATATATATGGGAAGTCTATAAGTTGTGAGAAGTATATCATTCTTGTGCCTTATAAACATAAAACAGTGAAATAGTATATTCCAGGACATTAAGGGGGGTCATAAGGATAAAGTTATTACCGCTATCATATGCTATATAATATATTCTATGCAAGCAAATATAATATCATATATAGACAAATATAGAAAGCCATATGCAGTAGTTTCTGTAGTAGCAAAGTTGTGTAACAGTATAAATGTTACTCCTAGGTTATTGCTTCCAGGGTTACCTGCCAGGCTATTGTTATTTGAGACCTCTTGAACAAAGCTTTTTTACTGGATAGGGTAAAATACGTCTAATTTACACCCTTTAGGGTTTAGGTCGAAATTACTATTATAGTATATATTAGAAACAATGTCTCTTACAGGATAACACACAATTGATATTGTTATCTAGTATGACGATTATGTGTGCATATGATATAACAGAACTGAGCCTAGTTAATTGGATTCAAGCAAAATTTCACAGTGCATGCATAAACCAGACCATTTTCAGTCATTAGCATACAGAAGCGAAATAGCTTCTGGAAACAAGGCGACAGCGTAACTATGATAAGCAGTCCCATCTTGAGTACCATGCAGCCAAATATATCTAAAGACTCCCAGGGTCCACAAACTTGAGGTTTCACAGCAGTCTTACCAATTCCTTAGCCAGTAAGGCAGAGATGCATAAGAGCTCAAACAGCCCATGTAAACTTATGTGCGATGATATGTCTTGAAGCTGTAATTGTAATTGCTCCAGGCATACACAGTTACTCTGTACCTGTTCGTATCTGTGGCTGAAACTAAACATCCCCTGTCATGTCCAGCAGAGAATTAGCCACCAGGGTCCCAAATTGGATGCAGCACATCAGGGTAGAGAGTGGTAGTAGCGTGCAGCAGGGCTGATAGTGAGATTGTAACCAGTCGATGCCAAAGCTGCACTGTGATGAGTCCCATTGAGGCTAGCATCTGCTACAACACACTTCCCCTCTTCGTGATTAGGACACCTCCTGGGATCTTTGTAGGTCTGAGCTTCAAACCTTTGTGCGTTAGCTCAAAGGCGGTATGACTCATGGCACTAGCGCTTTCAACAGCCGTTGAAGGTATGATGGTTCCGATAGCTTTCTGTGGTTTCCCGGCCTCTGCTCCCTCCTTCCTCACTGTGGGCATCACTGAACTGGACTCTTGGTCATCTTGGTCATTTAGGTATCCAGCATAGGTAAATGGCGAGCGCTGGGGCCCCAAAGCACCACCACTCCCCTGCTGTATAGCTCCTTAGCGTCTCCTCAATGGAAATAAGGTAACCATCCAATAAATGGCGCAGCGCTTCCAAGATAAATGTTGCAGTCTCCATAACCAGTTTGTTTTAGGATATATTTAGGCAAGTTAAAGAAAGTTCTTACAGCATTGCTCTGGTAGGTGGGCAGGATCAGTACTCTCAAGGTAATCTTAACGACAAAGGTCCAAAGGCACTAGGAGGCCTCAACCTCAGAAAGTCTCTGGTGAACTGTAGCTGGCTTTGATCAGAAAAATGGTTTGTTCAAATTGAAGGGCTCCTGCAGCTGGATCTCTTATGTTATGTATAACCAAGCGATGGTGAATATAAAAGCTGATTGTGGTTAGATTGATGAAGAAGCCTTTAGCAGCTAACAATTAAGCGACCTGTCATGGCCGCCATCCAGAAGTTCCCCCAAGACCGCTGCTCCTTAACTCGTACACCTCCTCTGAGGCTGCGGACATCAATCCGTCCGATCGTATACGATCGGGTTGATTGACACCCCCTGATATTTGCAGGGGCGGCATTGCACAAGCACTACACCAGAACTGCTTGCACAATGCTGAATGCCGACAGTGTATGCTGACGGCATTCAGCGATGTCTGTCTGACATGATCTGCTGAGCGGATAATGTCGGACAGACACATTTGGTAAATCGGCCCCTTTGTGGGGTTTTTTTTTTCATTTTCCATACTGTCCCAACTTTTTCGGAATTGGGGGTTGTATGTGTGTGTGTGTGTGTCTTTGTGTTTGTATGTATGTGTGTGGTTGTGTCTTTGTGTTTGTATGTATGTGTGCATGTGTGTTGTTGTGTCTTTGTGTTTGTATCTATGTGTGTGTGTCTTTGTGTTTGTATGTATGTGTGTGTGTGTGTGTCTGTGTTTGTATGTATTTGTGTCTGTGTGTGGTTGTGTCTTTGTGTTTGTATGTATGTATGTGTGTGGTTGTGTCTTTGTGTTTGTATGTGTGTGTGTGTGTGTCTTTGTGTTTGTATGTATGTGTGTGTTTATGTGTTTGTATGTATGTGTGTGTCTTTGTGTGTGTGTCTTTGTGTTTGTATGTATGTTTGTCTGTGTGTGGTTGTGTCTTTGTGTTTGTATGTGTGTGTGTGTGTCTTTGTGTTTGTATGTATGTGTGTGTTTATGTGTTTGTATGTATGTGTGTGTCTTTGTGTGTGTGTGTATATGTGTTTGTATGCATGTATGCACGTGTTTGTATGCATGTATGCACAAGTGTTTATATGTAGAATCCAAGTGTACTTCCGGGCTACACAGGATGAGGGTCACAGCCAGCAGCATACACAAAAACGATAATAATCCAAGGAATAGCAAAGCGATACCAGCCAAAAAGTATAAAAAAGTGTAGTCTTTATTGGGGTACAATATAAAAACAAATACAGAATCAGAGCTCCATTAACAAGAGGTCAGGGTTACAGCTTGACAGACTGCAGATATGTTTCGTGTGGTTCGTCACGCTTGATCACTGCTGTCTGAAAGCTGTATGTCTGGCCTCTATTTAAAGGGGCCTCAATCAAGTAAAATCAATAGGGTTAACCTACATGAATGAAATATTAAAGGTACACAAACATTATTATGGTTGAGAACAAAAGGAGACTCATGCTTTAGAATGAACAATATATTTAATGTAACCCTTATAACAAAACAAAAATGCCCTGAGTGTAGAATTACACAAATAGGATGCTTATTTGTGTCTAAATCTATTTTATCAACTATAGATTTTCTTAAATAAATAAATTAACATCACTTTCTTTGTTGATGCCCTTGGGGTGTCTAGTGTTTAATAGGAAGATCCATTTGGCTCCCTTATAACTGAGTTTGTACTCCCTGTCACCTCCATGTCTATGCTTGGGGACATAGTCAATTGCCTGAACAGAGACTAATGAAGCATCTCCCTGATGTATAGTTTCAAAGTGTTTTGAAACTGGGGTGACCGTATCTGGGTCCTTAATGTCTCTCACATGTTCTAATGCACTATCTTTTAGGAAACATTTAGTTCTTCCTACATACTGAATCTGGCACCCCCTGCAGGTCAAGAGGTAGATGACATGGGTAGACTTGCAATTTAATTGGAATCTAATATCATACTCACGTCCAGTGATAGTAGATTTAAATTTTGAGCCCTCTTTAACAAAATTACAAGTTTTGCACCTTTGTGCTTTACATTTAAAGAAACCTAGTTTATTTGGTAACCAAGTTCTAGTATTTAGAATAGGTAAGTCAGAAGGGGCTACCATATTGCCAATTGTTTTCCCTTTTCTGGCTACAAATTTACAGCCCTCACTGGCCACTTTTTCTAAACATGAGTCTACAGCCAGAATGGGTACAAATTTTATTAAATTCCAAGCTAAACGGGGTTCTGAACACTACTTTGTTTTCAGCATTCTCTTTATGCCGTTGGTCTCTTTTTTTGTACTGTAACAAATTGTCCCTGGGTATCTGATCTACCTACTTTTTGGTGTTTTTTAATAGGGTGTTAGGATAACCCCTGTCGAGCAATCTTTGCTCAAGTATCTTACATTGTTTTTCATAATTGTCTGTGTCAGAGCAAATCCGTCTAGTTCTTATAAATTGCCCCTTTGGGATGGCTTTTTTGACATGACAAGGGTGACATGACCTAAAATTTAAAATTGTGTTGCCTCCTGTGGGTTTTCTGTATACTGTAGTACTTATCATGTTAGTGCTTGGATTCACGGCCAACTCCAAATCCAAAAATGTTATAGTAGTTTTATTGTGTTCTGCTGTAAATGTTAAGTTCATGTTGTTAGAATTAATAGTTTCCAGAAATTTTTCTGCAGTTATTTCATCCCCATTCCACACCACCAACAGGTCATCAATATATCTGCCATAATAAACAAAATGTTGTTTGTAATGTTTGTCATCTCCCTAGACGTGGCAGGCTTCCCACCAACCCATAAAAAGGATGGCATATGAGGGGCAAATTTTGCCCTCATAGCCGTGCCACGTCTCTGGAGATAGCAGTCCTTTCCAAAATAAAAAAAGTTGTGTTCAAGTAAGAATTCTATTGCCGTTAACACAAAATAAATAACATCCTTACTATAATTAGAAAAATTATTCAAATAATAAGCCACAGCAGCTAGACCCAGGTGGTGTGGAATGGAGGTATAAAGTGATGTAACATCAATAGTTAGAAAGCGATAGGATTCTTGCCACTTTAAATTTTGTTACATTGTTTAGGACCTGTGTAGAGTCCATAATGTAACTCATTAAATCCACTACCAATGGTTGGAGGAATGTGTCAACTAATTCTGACAATGCTTCAAGGAGGGAACCCACCCCTGATATGATGGGTCTACCGGGGGGGGGGGGGTGTATGCTGTCTTTATGCAATTTAGGGACAAAGTAAAAGATAGGTGTGAGAGGTGCTTGAGGAAGTAAGGTATCAAATTATGTATCCTTGAAAGCTCCTGCCTGGTTCCCTAGCTCCAAAATGTCCTTTAACTTAGCTTTAAATTTTAGAGTAGGATTAAAGGTGAGTTTAGTGTATACCTCCTCATCTTTTAGTTGCCTCTAAGCTTCCGAGATATAATACTCATGGTCCATGATAACCACGCCCCCACCCTTGTCGGACTCTTTAATCACAATTTCACTATTTGATTTTAATTTGTTTAGAGCTTTTCTCTGTTCTAATGTCAAATTCTGTGAATACTGATGTTTGTATATTTTTTTGGTAACTAAACTCTCTGATAAAGTTTTTAATTTGTGTTCTTCTGTGCGCTGAAAGACATCAATGCTCTTGCATCTACTGTGTATAGGGTAGAAGATGCTTTTTTGCATGCTAGGTCTAAAGGTTAGCACTGTATCACATGTCTCTATGTCTGAGTTAGCATCAAGCATGGTAGTAAGATCTAAAATCAGACATTGTTCATTAAAGGATAATGCATTAAGATCTTGTTTCTGCAAATCTATATTTATGGCCTGTTCAGCACCATCCATGGACCCTGAAAAATGTTTAAGAGTCAATTTTCTCACAAATTTATTCACATCATGGATGGTGCTGAACAGGTCAAAATGTGCAGTGGGCGCATACCCAAGTCCTAAGCTAAGCAACTCCCTTTCTGTTACTGTTAATTCATATTTAAAGAGATTAACCACATTTTTTATACATATTTCTTTGTCTGTGTCCATATCTGATACCTGGTTCTGCCTCCCCTTGTATTTACCTCTACCCCTG
>NC_069510.1:8371744-8405209 GCF_027579735.1 Bombina bombina | reverse complement strand
GTGTGTATGTATGTGTGTGTATATATAAATACGTATGTATGTGTGTGTATATATAAATATGTATGTATGTGTGTGTATATATAAATATGTATGTATGTGTGTGTATATAAATATGTATGTATGTGTGTGTATATATAAATATGTATGTATGTGTGTGTATATATAAATATGTATGTATGTGTGTGTATATATAAATATGTATGTTATGTGTGTGTATATATAAATATGTATGTATGTGTGTGTATATATAAATACGTATGTATGTGTGTGTATATATAAATACGTATGTATGTGTGTGTATATATAAATATGTATGTATGTGTGTGTATATATAAATACGTATGTATGTGTGTGTATATATATATAAATATGTATGTATGTGTGTGTATATAAATACGTATGTATGTGTGTGTGTATATAAATATGTATGTATGTGTGTGTATATAAATACGTATGTATGTGTGTGTATATATAAATATGTATGTATGTGTGTGTATATATAAATATGTATGTGTGTGTATATATAAATATGTATGTATGTGTGTGTATATATAAATATGTATGTATGTGTGTGTATATATAAATATGTATGTATGTGTGTGTATATATAAATACGTATGTATGTGTGTGTGTGTATATATAAATATGTATGTATGTGTGTGTATATATAAATATGTATGTGTGTGTATATATAAATATGTATGTATGTGTGTGTATATATAAATATGTATGTATGTGTGTATATATAAATATGTATGTATGTGTGTGTATATATAAATATGTATGTATGTGTGTGTATATATAAATATGTATGTATGTGTGTGTATATATAAATACGTATGTATGTGTGTGTATATATAAATACGTATGTATGTGTGTGTATATATATAAATACGTATGTATGTGTGTGTATATATAAATATGTATGTATGTGTGTGTATATATAAATATGTATGTATGTATGTGTGTGTATATATAAATAAGTATGTATGTTTGTGTATATATAAAATGATGTATGTGTGTGTGTGTATATATAAATACGTATGTATGTGTGTGTATATAAAAATACGTATGTATTGTGGTGTATATATAAATACGTATGTATGTGTGGTGTATATATAAATAGTGTATGTATGTGTGTATATATAAATATGTATGTATGTGTGTGTATATATAAATATGTATGTATGTGTGTATATATATAAATATGTATGTATGTGTGTGTGTGTATATATAAATATGTATGTATGTATGTATGTGTGTGTATATATAAATATGTATGTATGTGGTGTGTATATATAAATATGTATGTATGTGTGTGTAAATATATATTTGTATTACAATGTGTGTGTGTATATATAAATATGTATGTGTGTGTATATATATATATAAATATGTATGTATGTGTGTGTATATATAAATATGTATGTATGTGTGTATATATAAATACGTATGTATGTGTGTGTGTATATATAAATATGTATGTATGTGTGTGTATATATAAATATGTATGTATGTGTGTGTATATATAAATATGTATGTATGTGTGTGTATATATAAATATGTATGTATGTGTGTGTGTATATATAAATATGTATGTATGTGTGTGTATATATAAATATGTATGTATGTGTGTGTATATATAAATACGTATGTATGTGTGTGTATATATAAATATGTATGTATGTGTGTGTATATATAAATATGTATGTACATGTGTGTATATATAAATATGTATGTATGTGTGTGTATATATAAATATGTATGTATGTGTGTATATATATATATAATTATGTATGTATATGTGTGTATATATAAATATGTATGTATGTGTGTGTATATATAAATACGTATGTATGTGTGTGTATATATAAATACGTATGTATGTGTGTGTATATATAAATATGTATGTATGTGTGTGTATATATAAATACGTATGTATGTGTGTGTATATATAAATATGTATGTATGTGTGTGTATATATAAATACGTATGTATGTGTGTGTATATATAAATATGTATGTATGTGTGTGTATATATAAATATGTATGTATGTGTGTGTATATATAAATACGTATGTATGTGTGTGTATATATAAATATGTATGTATGTGTGTGTATATAAATATGTATGTATGTGTGTGTATATATAAATATGTGTGTATATGTGTGTATATATAAATATGTATGTATGTGTGTGTGTATATAAATATGTATGTATGTGTGTGTATATATAAATACGTATGTGTGTGTATATATAAATACGTATGTATGTGTGTGTATATATAAATACGTATGTGTGTGTATATATAAATATGTATGTATGTGTGTGTATATATAAATATGTATGTATGTGTGTGTATATATAAATATGTGTGTATATGTGTGTATATATAAATATGTATGTATGTATGTGTGTATATAAATATGTATGTATGTGTGTGTATATATAAATATGTATGTATGTGTGTGTGTATATATAAATATGTGTGTATATGTGTGTATATATAAATATGTATGTATGTGTGTGTGTATATAAATATGTATGTATGTGTGTGTATATATAAATACGTATGTGTGTGTGTGTATATATAAATATGTATGTGTGTGTGTGTATATATAAATACGTATGTGTGTGTGTGTATATATAAATATGTATGTGTGTGTGTGTATATATAAATACGTATGTGTGTGTGTGTATATAAATATGTATGTATATGTGTGTATATATAAATATGTATGTATGTGTGTGTATATGTGTTTAGTAAGATGTTTGGGGCTATGCAGATACTCACTGCTGTTTATATGAATATGTTGCACCAGTGACTAAGCAAGGTTATAATAAAGAGCACAGCATCAGCAGAGGTGTTTGGCTTTATTTCCTATGCCGGCCTTGTGCCAGTTCTAATCATGGACTAAACTTGTTGTGCATGTGTTATAATCACCAGTGTTCTGCAAGCTTTTATAATTTATACCTTTATCATCTTCTGCTACTGTAAAAATCTCTCTTTCCTCGCAGGATCTTAATGAGACGCAGGTGCTATTTCCTTGCACTGTTTAATTGCTGTCTGCTTGGTTTGAAATCCTGCTAATGTCCGTACATTATAAGTAATCAGGAAACAGTGAAAATGTCTCCATCAGAAATGTTTGCTTCCTAGTTATAAAAAGTAACTGAAAAACTTCAAGTTAAAGGGAAAGTCTACTCCAAAAATGTTACTGTTTTAAAAGATAGATAATCCCTTTATTACCTGTGACGGATACCCTGACTACCCCAACTGGGTAGCTCCGCCAAATGGGTCCTGCTTCCTCCTTATTGACTGCACCTATGTAGCTGGCAAGTGACCACAGCCTGTAGCCACCCCTGATGCCCGACAGCACCAGTATTCAGGGTCCCACCCTGTGGCAGACTCTGGCTACCCAGACTAGGTAGCTCTGCCAGAGGGTCCTTCCTCTGCCTGGAACAGGCTGCTATGTAGCCCACGAAAGTGATTTTAGCTGGAGCCCACCCAAATAACTAGATAGACTAGCATTCAGATGAAACAGGAACTGTTTTTATTGTAAAACATACACTCCTTTTATACAGACAGCTCATCTTGATAAGACCCTGAACAATCCCACAATTTTCCCGCCATTCCCGCCCCTCAGGCCGACCGACACCTCCATAGCAGCCACAGTCCCACAGAATCCTAGTACTTCGGGTGTGATCCCTGTGGAGCGGCGGCACTTCCAGGGTGTCATTTTAAAGCTCCCCAGATGCCACAGTCCAAAAATCTACGTGATTCGTTACTGGGGACCGGAGTTACAGTTCGTTAAAGTTATGGGGTTAGGGGAATCCTATTATAGTAGTGGTGAGGTCCGGTCGGCAGATTAGGGGTTAATAATTGTAGGTGGCGGCGTCATTGGGGGCGGCAGATTAGGGTTTAATAAGTATAATACAGGGGTCGGCGGTGTTAGGGGCAGCAGATTAGGGGTTCATAGGGATAATGTAGGTTGCGGCGGTGTGCGGTCGGCATATTAGGGGTTAAAAAAAATTAATAGAGTGGCGGCTATGTGGGGGGGGCCTCGGTTTAGGGGTACATAGGTAGTTTATGGGTGTTAGTGTACTTTAGAGCACAGTAGTTAAGAGCTTTATGAACCGGCGTTAGCCCAGAAAGCTCTTAACTCCTGGCTTTTTGCTGCGGCTGGAGTCTTGTCGTTAGATTTCTAACGCTCACTTCAGCCAACACTCTAAATACCGGCATTAGAAAGATCCCATTGAAAAGATAGAATACGCAATTGACGTAAGGGGATCTGCGGTATGGAAAAGTCGCGGCTGGAAAGTGAGCGTTAGACCCTTTCCTGACTGACTCTAAATACCAGCGGGCGGCCAAAACCAGCGTTAGGACCCCCTAACGCTCTGTTTGACAGCTAACGCAGCACTTTAAATCTAGGCGTTAGTTTATGCTAGAGTTTAAAATTCTAATTAATCTTTAGAAAATATATGAAAAATGCCAAATAAAATTCCAACATGTCATGAATGCTGTATTATGTTATCACATTTTATGTTTAGGTTATTTAATTTTAAGAATTTCTATGGCTGGGAGCTTAAAGGGGCAGTCTACACTTTAATCATCTTAAAATCTTACCTTAGATTAAGCTGCAAATAGCCTCCTGCACCTTTTCTATATCATGCAGCAAAAATGCTAAAAAGTTATTTTAAAATGAATATTGTTTCTGCCACTTTGAAATGGCTGCCAAGCTCCACCCACTGATGACATCACAATCTGGGCTGCATCTTTGCACTATGCTGAATAGCATTGACAGTCTGTTGAAACCAACTAGCGAGCCTTTTGTGATTGGAAGCAATATGCAGCCCAGATTGTGATGTCATTAGTGGGTGGAGCTTGGCAGCCATTTGAAACTGGCCAGAAACAATATTCATTTAAATATAACTGTTTTACAGTCCCTGCTGCATGATACAGAAAAGAGACTATTTGCAGCTTAATCTAAAGTAAAATTTTAAGATTACTGAGGTATAGACTGTGATGTAATTATCTAATCCTCCAATAAATGCCAAGGAACAGGCGATCACATGGTCTCTATCTACGTGATGCATGAAGTCCTGTCTGTTCCTGGCTAATGTTCACCAGTCACTTTAAGAAAGCAGGTTCATCAGATCTTACCAACGAAGAATCAGCCCATGAGAATACACATCCGTCTGATTGTTCTAATGGCTCTAGTTCTTGTGTGTCTCTAAAACCTTCTTGTTAAAAGCTGCACAAAATAACAGGGTTGTCATTACTTGTGTGACACTTCTACAATGCAAAAAGGATTTTATTTATTTTACATATACAATGATGTGAAACAAACAATTCTGTTCATTAAATATTTAAGCAATAACCCCAGGCATTATCATGTATAATTAACATAATATATACATTTAGTGCTAGGTATTGTCTCATCTACATCACTAAGCAGGTCATTATCCTGTTTCAGAAAGTGCCATTCAAGCAAATAAATCAAGGTTGCTTAGGAACCACACATTAGCAGAGAACCAGCTATATTAAAAGGCATTGTGATGCCCTCCATACCTGACTGGTAATGCTGAGATAATTATTCTGCAGGGTAAGCCATCCACAAACCTCTAGGGTCATTTTTATCAGTGGCTGCGGTGCTGTGTGCATGACAATGCAGCTATAGTACTTCCCACAATGAAAAGTTATATGTTCCCCTTATGTAGTCCATCACCAGTAATGATGACAGGAACCTTATCAAATCTAATGGTCCTAGCAGAGTAGGGCATGCCTCCTGATACGTAAGGGAGTTTACAGCAAGTGCTGTTGGATCATCATACAAAAATAAATAAATCACTTGAAGGGATATGGGTTAATGGGATTTCCATTGTGTATTTAACCCTTTGGTTGTAGAAAATCGCTGCAACATGAAGCTCATGTGAAACCATTTTTCACATCAGCTGTTTCCTCTAGTAATAATCATGTCAGATGGCATTAAAATTCTCAAGCTTCTTCCAATTTACCATTTTCATTTCAATGTCAAGTTGTTCCTTTTGCTAAACAAAACAATAGTATCTCTAGACATCTTACGCCAAACAAGGAGATTGGGTACAAGATTGGTCACGTGCCCCGTGGAATGTTTCTATGTTTCTAATGTTGCTCTTTAAACCACTAGTCACTTGTTCAATGCCATTAAGCCACCATGTGTAGCTCATGTGTACTACAAGCAACTCTGCCTTGTAGCATAATTTACACAGATTAGTATTTTTGTGTGTTTGTGTGTGTATATATATATATTTATGTATGTGTGTGTGTTTGTGTGTGTGTGTATATATATATATATATATATATATATATATATATTTATGAATCTGTGTGTGTTTGTGTGTGTATATATATATATGTGTGTTTGTGTGTGTATATATATTTTACTATTTTGGAATAAACCCTTTTATTTGGTTAATATCAAGGAGTACTGTAGGAGGCTGTACAGGGAATGGGACTTTGTGTAGATGCCACTCCTGACAACAAGTCACATATTCTGGTTATACTAATACTTGGGGTATTTGAAGGATGTCTGGATAATGGAGCAGAAGCTAATGACTAATTTTCAGTGTGTTCTGTTTGGTGGTACCAGAGGGAATATTAGTGGGATAGAATGACAATAGATTCCCCATACCAACAAGTGTAGCTGCCAGGTGCTGTGTACCCCAAGGCTCTTCGCTGAGCCCCACCCTATTCAACATCTACATGGCCCTTCTCACCACCATCGCCCGATGACACAACCTCAACATTGTCTCCTACGCTGACCACACCCAGCTAATCATCTCCCTCACCAGTGATCCCACCACTGCCAAGAGAAACATCCTCGAAGGGCTGACAGCAGTTGCCACCTGGATGAGCTGCAACTACCTAAAGCTGAATGCAGACAAGACCGAAATCCTCCTCCTCGGTCCCACCACATCCGCTTGGAATAACTCCTGGTGGCCCACAGCCCTCGGGCACCCTCCAGCCCCCACGACCATGCATGAAATCTAGGCGTCATCCTGGACTCATCGCTCTCCATGGACCGGCAAATCAACGCCGTCTCTTCTGCATGGTTCCACACACTTCACCTGCTGCAAAAGATCTTCAAATGGATCCCAAACGAGACCAGGAAGACTGTCACTCACACCCTCGTCAGCAGCCGACTGGACTATGACAATGCTCTCTATGCCGGCACCACCATCAAGCTCCAAAAGAGACTACAGCGCATCCAGAACGCCTCGGCCAGACTAATCCTTGACATCCCTCATCAATGCCACATCACCAAACACCTGCGGGACCTGCACTGGCTCCCCATCAACAAAAGAATAACCTTCAAGCTTCTCACCCACGCATTCAAGGTCCTCCACAACATCAGTCCCGAATACTTGAACCACCACGTTACCTTCTACACCCCTGCCAGACAACTTCGATCAGCCAACCAAGCCCTCGCAGTCATCCCCTGCATCAGGAAAACCACAGCGGGAGGCAGATCCTTCTCTCACCTGGCAGCCAATACTTGGAACACCCTCCCACTGCACCTCAGACAAGCTACCATCCTAACTAAGTTCAGAAAGGACCTCAAGACCTGGATCTTCGACTGAACTGCAACCCTCAGTGCATTGAGACTCTTACGCCGATAGATAGATATATAGATAGATAGATAGATAGATAGATAGATAGATAGATAGATAGATTTCAGCATATTTACAGTTATATTACACAAGGAACAATTCCACAAGTACTATAACTATACTGAGTTTTAGCCATGAGTGGTAGATGAATAAACTACAAGCATCATGTGATTCTCTTTTGTTTTTGAGCAGTAATTGACATTTTAATACACAATATAATCTGTATGTAATACAATATAAAATCAATACTGGAGACCAGTTCTAAAAATACACCAAGTGTAAATATGTTCACCTGAGTACATATGGAGACGTACACGTGCGGTATATCTACATCCACGCTATGCTTTTCTCAAGGGTAATAGCAGCAAATTTAGTTCTCCAGATTCTGGAACTAACCACTTTACTGTAAGACTGAAGAGTTCAGACACTTTACTGAAAATGCTGACTTTATAAAAGCTGAAGTGCAGAGGGGGAGTGAATTAGATCTTCGTGTCTTGAAACCCATTTCCAAAATGAAAATATTTATCAGCCAAATCTCATTTTCAAGCACAGAGTGAGCTGCATCGACACAGCTGTCAATCCCCCTCTGTTCATTCTGCATAAGTGAGTTTTCAATCTGTTTCATTATTATTGTTTATCCAATGACTGGGAGTTTGCTGAGATGTCTTCTTGCGCCAGGAAAAAAAAGCAAGTAGTACCCAGACGCCCAAATATCTGCTGCTCATATGCGGGCAGAAAGTGAACAGGGCTTGCAGAGAGTTGCAGGGTTCATAAGATCAGTGTGCATAACCGGCTGCTACAGAAGGACGAGGGCAGCGCCTAATGAATTAATTAGAGGATTGTTTATCTACAGCAGAACCCTCTGGTCTTCTCTCTGCTGTCTCACTGGAATAGTTTCTATATCAGATTAAATTGTCAGTGTTTGTACAGTCTGCTTCCTTCCTATTAAAGATCAGAAGCTTGTGTAGTAGCTGTGTATGAGTAACTCTCATTGTATGTACCTGAGCCCAGGCAAATGTGTAAGATGGAGTTAACAAGCACTGCCTTAGCGTAACCCTAACCCCCCCTAACTTTAACATAATTAAAATAGAGCTAAATTAAAGTTACAATTATTAACTAAATAATACCTATTTAAAACTAAATACAGGCAGCCCTCAGTTTACGCCGGGGTTAGGTTCCAGAAAGAATGGTTGTAAATCGAAACCGTTGTAAATTGAAACACCTAATACATTATTTTTAAAGCTTTGAAATGAAGACTTTAAATGCTAAACAACATTATAAACCTAATTAAATAATCACACAACAGACTGTATCATCAAACTAAGTTTATTGAACAAAAACATGTTTTACTTGCATTTTTCTGCAAACAGTTCTCTGCATTGTTAGCATGTTAGATAACATTGGGTCTGCACCTATTCTATGCATTTCAATCTGGAGTGATTAATAGGCAATTAGGCACCCTCACCTCAAGCAGCTGGACAGGAAAATAATAGGGAAGTAGCAGCTAGATCTTGTTGCTCGATAGGTCTGGTCTGTGTACACAGATTAATTTCAGTCTGCTAAGTTGCATAACTTTGCTGCAACACGAGCGGATAGCTCCACCTACTGGCTATTTTAATTAGTGCACAGCTTTTCAATGCTTTTCAATAGCAGTCACATGGCTGAAAAAAAAGGTTGTTATTCTGAAACGGCGCAAGTTGAACCGACATAAACCGAGGGCCACCTGTACATACTTACCTGTGAAATAAAATCTACGCTAGCTACAATATAATTAATAGTTACAATGTAGCTATCTTAGGTTTTATTTTTTATTCCACAGGTAAGTTTGTATTTATTTTAACTAGGTAGACTAGTTAGTAAATAGTTGATAACTATTTACTAACTACCTATTTAAAATAAATACAAACTTACCTGTGAAATAAAACCTAAGCTGCCTTACACTAAAACCTAACATTACAAAAAATAAAAACACTAAAATTACAAAAAATAAAAAACCTACCAATACAAAAAATAACAAACGGAATTATCCAAAACAATAACAATTATTCCTATTCTAATACCCTGTTTAAAAAAAAAAACCCACCCCAAAATAAAAAGCCTAATCTATAATAAACTACCAGGGCCTTTTATGGACATTGCCCTAAAGTTAACATCTCTTTTGTTACAAAACAAAACAAACACCCCCTAACAGTATAAAACCCCCACCCCCCAAACCCACAAAATAAAAATAAAGTAAAACCTAATCTACCCACTGCCCTGAAAATGGCATTTGTATGGGCATTGCCTTTAAAAGGACATTCAGCTCTTTTTCATGCCCTTAAAAGAGCATTCAGTTCTTTTATAAAATGCCCAACCCCTAATCTAAAAATAAAAACTCACCCCAAAACAAAATAAAACATTACACAAAATAAAAAACAAATTATCAAAAATAATAGAAATTATTCCTATTCTAATACCCATTAAAAAAAAAAATCCACCCCAAAATAAAAAACCTAATCTAGAATAAACTACCAATAGCCCTTAAAGGGCCTTTTGTAGGGCATTGTCCTAAGTTTAAGGGACAGTCTACACCAGAATTTGTATATTGTTTTAAAAGATAGATAATCCCTTTATTACCCATTCCCTAGTTTTGTATAACCAACACTGTTATAGAAATACACTTTTTACCTCTGTAATTATCTTGTTTCCAAACCTCTGCAAACTGCCCCCTTATTTCAGTTTTTTTGATAGACATGCATTCTAGCCAATCAGTGCTGGCTCCTAGGAACTCCTCGTGCGTGAGCACAGTGTTATCTATATGACACACATGAACTAACACCCTCTAGTGGTGAAAACCTGTCAAAATGCCCTGAGAGAAGAGGCGGCCTTCAATGGCTTAGAAATTAGCATATGAACCTCCTAGGTTTAGCTTTCAACTAAGAATACCAAGAGAAGAAAGCAAAACTGGTAATAAAAGTAAATTGGAAAATTGTTTAAAATCATATGCCCTATCTGAATCATGAAAGTTTATTTTGGACTAGACTGTCCCTTTAAACAGCTCTTTTACCTGAAAATAAATTACAAAGACCCACTAACATTACAAATGCCCATCCCCCCAACCCACAAAATAAAAAACAATATAAAAAACCATAAGATACCCATTGCCCTGAAAAGGGCATTTGTATAGGCATTGACCTTAAAAGGGCATTTAGCTCTTTTGCATTGCCAAGAAAAGGGCATTTAGCTCTTTTACGAAAAGCCCAAACCCTAAACTAAAAAAAATTCAATTGGCTGTTCAAATCAGCCAATAGGATGAGAGCTACTGAAATTATATTGGCTATTCAAATCAGCCAATAGGATTTCAGTAGCTCTCATCCTATTGGCTGATTTGAATTTCCAAAAGTAAATCAGCCAATAGGAATGCAAGGGACGCCATTTTGAATTGCGTACCTTGCATTGAAGATTCAGTATATGTCGGCGACCGTATAAAGAGGATGCTCTGCGCCGGATGTCTTCAGTATGGACCCACTCCATGCCGCTGGGATGAAGATAGAAGACACCGGGAATAAAATCCTTCAAGCAGGACTTCAGCAACTTCAGCAGGGTTAATAACTTTAGTACAGTGGGGGCGATGTGGGCGGACGGCAGATTAGGAAAAAATAATATTTAAATAGTGTTTTCAATGCAGGAGCACGGCGGTTTAGAGATTAATAACTTTAGTGTAGTGGCGGCGATGTCGGGGAGCGGCAGAATAGGGGTTAACAATTTTTAATAGTGTTTGCGATGAGGGCCTCAGTTTAGGGGTTAATAGGTAGTTTATGGGTGTTTAGTGTACTTTGTAACACTTTAGTTATGATTTTTATGTAACAGTTTTGTAGCGTAAAACTCATAACTACTGCTTTTAGATTGCAGAACGGATCTTGTCGGTATAGGCTGGAACGCAAGCTTTTTAGCATCACCGCAAAACTCGTAATGGCAGCGCTATGGAAGTCCCATGAAAAAACGTAATTTCTCTTGTTAAGTGTATCCAGTCCACGGATCATCCATTACTTATGGGATATTCTCCTTCCCAACAGGAAGTTGCAAGAGGATCACCCACAGCAGAGCTGCTATATAGCTCCTCCCCTAACTGCCATATCCAGTCATTCTCTTGCAACCCTCAACAAAGATGGAGGTCGTAAGAGGAGAGTGGTGTTTTATACTTAGTTTATTTCTTCAATCAAAAGTTTGTTATTTTTAAATGGTACCGGAGTGTACTGTTTATCTCAGGCAGTATTTAGAAGAAGAATCTGCCTGCATTTTCTATGATCTTAGCAGAAGTAACTAAGATCCATGGCTGTTCTCACATATTCTGAGGAGTGAGGTAACTTCAGAGAGGGAATGGCGTGCAGGTTTTCCTGCAATAAGGTATGTGCAGTTAATATATTTCTAGGGTTGGAATTTGCTAGAAAATGCTACTTATACCGGATTAATGTAAGTAAAGCCTTAAATGCAGTGATAGCTACTGGTATCAGGCTTATTAATAGAGATACATACTCTTATAAAAATGTAATATAAAATGTTTGCTGGCATGTTAATCGTTTTTATATATGTTTGGTGACAAAACTTATTGGGGCCTAGTTTTTTTCCACATGGCTGGTTTGATTTCTGCCTAGAGACAGTTTCCTGAAGCTTTCCACTGTTGCAATATGAGTGGGAAGGGCCTATTTTAGTGCTTTTCTGTGCAGATAAAAATACTGACAGAGACATTCAGCTTCTCTCTGCATGATACAGGACATCTCTGAAGGGCTCAAAAGGCTTCAAAGTCGTGTTTGAGGAGGGTAACAATCACAGTAGACTGTGGCAGTTGTGACTGTGTTTAACCCCTTAATGACCACAATGTACCCTGTATGTCACTGGTCGTTAAGGGTTTTTTCAGGACATAGTAGCACAAGTCTAGCAAGAACACGCTATTAATGCCCTCCCACCAGCAGGCTTTGTGGAATAGAGCAGTCTCAACGAGGTGGCAAGACCGCGCTATAAAACAATCAAGTTTCAAAAAAAGGCTAGCGACATACAGGGTACGTCGCTGGTCCTTAAGGGGTTAAAACATGTTTTTGTCATTTATTATTCTGTTTTTGTTATTAAGGGGTTAATCATCCATTTGCAAGTGGGTGCAATGCTCTGCTGACTTGTTACATACACTGTAAAAATTTTGTTAGTGTAACTGCCTTTTTTCACTGTAATTTCGAATTTTGTCAAAATTTGTTTCTCTTAAAGGCACAGTAACGTTTTTTATATTGCTTGTTAACTTGCTTTAAAGTGTTTTCCAAGCTTGCTAGTCTCATTGCTAGTCTGTGCAAACATGTCTGAAACAGAGGATACTTGTTCATTATGTTTAAAAGCCATGGTGGAGCCCCATAGGAGAATGTGTACTAAATGTATTGATTTCACCTTAAACAGTAAAGATCAGTCTTTATCTATAAGAGAATTGTCACCAGAGGGGTCTGTCAAGGGGGAAGTTATGCCGACTAACTCTCCCCACGTGTCGGACCCTTCGCCTCCCGCTCAAGGGACGCACGCTAATATGGGATCATCAGGGACGCTCATAGCGATTACTTTGCAGGACATGGCTGCAATCATGAATAATACCCTGTCAGAGGTATTATCCAGATTGCCTGAATTGAGAGGCAAGCGCGATAGCTCTGGGGTTAGACGAGATACAGAGCGCGTAGATGCTGTAAGAGCCATGTCTGATACTGCGTCACAATATGCAGAACCTGAGGACGGAGAGCTTCAGTCTGTGGGTGACGTCTCTGATTCGGGGAGACCTGATTCAGAGATTTCTAATTTTAAATTTAAGCTTGAGAACCTCCGTGTATTGCTTGGGGAGGTATTAGCTGCTCTGAATGACTGTGACACAATTGCAGTGCCAGAGAAATTGTGTAGGCTGGATAAATACTATGCAGTGCCGGTGAGTACTGATGTTTTTCCAATACTTAAAAGGCTTACAGAAATTATTGGTAAGGAGTGGGATAGGCCCAGTGTGCCCTTTTCCCCACCTCCTATATTTAGAAAAATGTTTCCAATAGATGCCACTACACGGGACTTATGACAGACTGTCCCTAAGGTGGAGGGAGCAGTTTCTACTTTAGCAAAGCGTACCACTATCCCGGTTGAGGACAGTTGTGCTTTTTCAGATCCAATGGATAAAAAATTAGAGGGTTACCTTAAGAAAATGTTTATTCAACAAGGTTTTATTTTACAGACCCTTGCATGCATTGCGCCTGTCACTGCTGCGGCGGCATTCTGGTTTGAGGCCCTGGAAGAGGCCATCCATACAGCTCCATTGACTGAAATTGTTGACAAGCTTAGAACTCTTAAGCTAGCTAACTCATTTGTTTCTGATGCCATTGTTCATTTGACTAAACTAACGGCTAAGAATTCCGGATTCGCCATCCAGACGCGTAGGGCGCTATGGCTCAAATCCTGGTCAGCTGATGTGACTTCAAAGTCTAAATTACTAAAAAAATTCCTTTCAAGGGGCAGACCTTATTCGGGCCTGGTTTGAAAGAAATTATTGCTGACATTACTGGAGGTAAGGGTCATACCCTTCCTCAGGACAGGGCCAAATCAAAGGCCATACAGTCTAATTTTCGTGCCTTTCGAAATTCCAAGGCAGGTGCAGCATCAACTTCCTCTGCTTCAAGACACGAGGGAACTTTTGCTCAATCTAAGCAGGCCTGGAAACCTAACCAGTCCTGGAACAAAGGCAAGCAGGCCATAAAGCCTGCTGCTGCCTCTAAGACAGCATGAAGGAACGGCCCCCTACCCGGCGACGGATCTAGTAGGGGGCAGACTTTTTCTCTTCGCCCAGGCGTGGGCAAGAGATGTTCAGGATCCCTGGGCGTTGGAGATCATATCTCAGGGATATCTTCTGGACTTCAAAGCTTCCCCTCCACAAGGGAGATTTCATCTTTCAAGGTTATCTGCAAATCAGATAAAGAAATAGGCATTCCTACGCTGTGTGCAAGACCTCCTAGTAATGGGAGTGATCCATCCAGTTCCGCGGATGGAACAAGGACAGGGTTTTTATTCAAAGCTGTTTGTGGTTCCCAAAAAAGAGGGAACCTTCAGACCAATTTTGGATCTAAAGATCTTAAACAAATTCCTCAGAGTTCCATCTTTCAAAATGGAAACTATTCGGACCATCCTACCCATGATCCAAGAGGATCAGTACATGACCACAGTGGACTTAAAGGATGCCTACCTTCACATACCGATTCACAAAGATCATCATCGGTTCCTAAGGTTTGCCTTTCTAGACAGGCATTACCAATTTGTAGCTCTTCCCTTCGGGTTGGCTACAGCCCCGAGAATCTTTACGAAGGTTCTGGGCTCACTTTTGGCGGTTCTAAGACCACGAGGCATAGCGGTGGCTCCGTATCTAGACGACATCTTGATACAGGCGTCAAGCTTTCAAATTGCCAAGTCTCATACAGAGATAGTTCTGGCATTTCTGAGATCGCACGGGTGGAAAGTGAACGAGGAAAAGAGTTCTCTATCCCCACTCACAAGAGTCTCCTTCTTAGGGACTCTTATAGATTCTGTAGAGATGAAAATTTACCTGACGTAGTCCAGGTTATCAAAGCTTCTAAATGCTTGCCGTATTCTTCATTCCATTCCGCGCCCTTCGGTGGCTAAGTCAGTGGAATGGGGATTACACAGATTTGTCCCCTCTGCTAAATCTGGATCAAGAGACCAGAGATTCTCTTCTCTGGTGGTTGTCTCGGGTCCACCTGTCCGAGGGTATGACCTTTCACAGGCCAGATTGGACAATTGTAACAACAGATGCCAGCCTTCTAGGTTGGGGTGCAGTCTGGAACTCCCTGAAGGCACAGGGATCGTGGACTCAGGAGGAGAAACTCCTTCCGATAAATATTCTGGAGTTAAGAGCAATATTCAATGCTCTTCTGGCTTGGCCTCAGTTAGCAACACTGAGGTTCATCAGATTTCAGTCGGACAATATCACGACTGTGGCTTACATCAACCATCAAGGGGGAACCAGGAGTTCCCTAGCGATGTTAGAAGTCTCAAAAATAATTCGCTGGGCAGAGACTCACTCTTGCCACCTGTCAGCAATCCATATCCCAGGCATGGAGAACTAGGAGGCGGATTTTCTAAGTCGTCAGACTTTTCACCCGGGGGAGTGGGAACTCCATCCGGAGGTGTTTGCTCAGTTGGGGCAAACCAGAGTTGGATCTCATGGCGTCTCGCCAGAATGCCAAGCTTCCTTGTTACGTATCCAGGTCCAGGGACCCAGAAGCAACGCTGATAGATGCTCTAGCAGTGCCTTGGTTCTTCAACCTGGCTTATGTGTTTCCATCGTTTCCTCTGCTCCCTCGACTGATTGCCAAAATCAAACAGGAGAGAGCATCGGTGATTCTAATAGCGCCTGCGTGGCCACGCAGGACCTGGTATGCAGACCTAGTGGACATGTCATCCTTTCCACCATGGACTCTGCCTCTAAGACAGGACCTTCTAATACAAGGTCCTTTCAATCATCCAAATCTAATTTCTCTGAGACTGACTGCATGGAGATTGAATGCTTGATTCTATCAAAGCGTGGCTTCTCCGAGTCAGTCATTGATACCTTAATACAGGCACGAAAGCCTGTTACCAGGAAAATCTATCACAAGATATGGCGTACATATCTTTACTGGTGTGAATCCAAGAATTACTCATGGAGTAAGGTTAGGATTCCTAGGATATTGTCCTTTCTCCAAGAGGGTTTGGACAAAGGATTATCAGCTAGTTCCTTAAAGGGACAGATTTCTGCTCTGTCTATTCTTTTGCACAAGCGTCTGGCAGAAGTTCCAGACGTCCAGGCATTTTGTCAGGCTTTGGTTAGAATTAAGCCTGTGTTTAAACCTGTTGCTCCCCCATGGAGCTTAAACTTGTTTCTTAAAGTTCTTCAAGGAGTTCCGTTTGAACCCCTTCATTCCATTGATATTAAGCTTTTATCTTGGAAAGTTCTGTTTTTGATGGCTATTTCCTCGGCTCGGAGAGTCTCTGAGCTATCTGCCTTACAATGTGATTCTCCTTATCTGATTTTTCATGCAGATCAGGTAGTTCTGCGTACCAAACCTGGGTTTTTTCCTAAGGTGGTTTCTAACAAGAATATCAATCAAGAGATTGTTGTTCCATCATTGTGTCCTAATCCTTCTTCAAAGAAGGAACAGCTTTTACATAATCTGGACGTAGTCCGTGCCTTGAAGTTTTACTTACAAGCTACTAAAGATTTTCGTCAAACATCTTCCCTGTTTGTCGTTTATTCTGGACAGAGGAGAGGTCAAAAAGCAACCTCTCTTTCCTTTTGGCTTCGGAGTATTATACGACTAGCCTATGAGACTGCTGGACAGCAGCCCCCTGAAAGGATTACAGCTCATTCTACTAGAGCTGTGGCTTCCACCTGGGCCTTTAAAAATGAGGCCTCTGTTGAACAGATTTGCACGGCCGCGACTTGGTCTTCGCTTCACACTTTTTCAAAATTTTACAAATTTGATACTTTTGCTTCTTCGGAGGCTGTTTTTGGGAGAAAGGTTCTTCAGGCAGTGGTTCCCTGCCTTGTCCCTCCCATCATCCGTGTACTTTAGCTTTGGTATTGGTATCCCATAAGTAATGGATGATCCGTGGACTGGATACACTTAACAAGAGAAAACATAATTTATGCTTACCTGATAAATTTATTTCTCTTGTAGTGTATCCAGTCCACGGCCCGCCCTGTCATTTTAAGGCAGGTCTAAATTTTAATTAAACTACAGTCACCACTGCACCCTATGGTTTCTCCTTTCTCTGTTTGTTTCGGTCGAATGACTGGATATGGCAGTTAGGGGAGGAGCTATATAGCAGCTCTGCTGTGGGTGATCCTCTTGCAACTTCCTGTTGGGAAGGAGAATATCCCATAAGTAATGGATGATCCATGGACTGGATACACTACAAGAGAAATAAATTTATCAGGTAAGCATAAATTATGTTTTTTACGAGTGCGGGACTGACGTTGTGTTACAGGCTAAAAGGCTTGCGGTACAGCTATACCGACAAGGCTTGTAATGGCCGCGGTGATGTTTTAACACTGAAATTACAATTTTTTCAGCGTTAAAAGACAAACGCACAACTCATAATCTACCTGTGTGTTTGTTTGTTTTTTCTATTCAGATGACATTCAAACGAGCAACAATTATGTTTTAGCATAATGCAGTTAAATGTTAATTTGCACTAAAGACTGTAAAATGTTATTTCCAATGTATATAATAAAATATTTATGCTGCTCTTTCATGTTCAATTTGTTCTGTATTTATCCATTATTTAAATGAAAGCTATTTCATGTTCTGTAAAGTTTTACATATTTAATTAGTTTTTTTTTTTGTTTTTTTTTTGTTTCCAAAACCTTGTTCTGTACACACAGACACACATGTATACACATGAATAAACAAGACCACACATCTATGCACAGGTACACACAGAGACACGCATGTATAAACATGAATAAACAAGACCACACATGCATGCACACATGCACACATACACACACACACACACACATGCATACTCATGAATAAACAAGACCACACATCTATGCACAGGTACACACAGAGACACACATGTATAAAAATGAATAAACAAGACCACACATGTGTGCACATGTACACACATGCACACAGACACACATGTATACTCATGAATAAACAAGACCACACATGTGTGCACACATACACAAAGACACACATGTAAACTCATGATTAAACAAGACCACACATATGTGCACACATGCACACATACACACAGACACACATGTATACTCATGAATAAACAAGACCACACATGTGTGCACACGTACACACATACACAAAGACACACATGTAAACTCATGATTAAACAAGACCACACATGTGTGCACATGTGCACACAAACACACATGTATACTCATGAATAAACAAGACCACACATGTGTGCACACGTACACACATGCACACAGACACACATGTATATGCATGAATAAACAAGACCACACGTGTGCACACGTGCACACATACACAAAGACACACATGTAAACTCATGATTAAACAAGACCACACATGTGTGCACACATACACAAAGACACACATGTAAACTCATGATTAAACAAGACCTCACATGTGTGCACACGTGCACACATACACACAGACACACATGTATACTCATGAATAAACAAGACCACACATGTGTGCACACGTACACACATGCACACAGACACACATGTATACTCATGAATAAACAAGACCACACATGTGTGCACACATGCACACATACACACATGTATACTCATGAATAAACAAGACCACACATGTGTGCACACATTCAGACACGCAAACACACATAAAAGCACACTCACCCACACATACAGATATGAAAATGGAAGAAAATACATGTGTACCATACACACACAAAAACAGAAGAGAATATACATGTGTATACACACACACACATACACACACAAAAACAGAAGAGAATATACATGTGTATACACACACACATACACACACAAAAACAGAAATGAATATACATGTGTATACACACACACACATACACACACATACAGTGATGGAAAAAAATATTTAATCCCCTGCTGATTTTGTACGTTTGCCCACTGACAAAGAAATGATCAGTCTATAATTTTAATGGTAGGTTTATTTGAACAGTGAGCGACAGAAAAACAGCAAAAAAATCCAGAAAAAAATGCATTTCAAAAAAGTTATAAATTGATTTGCATTTTAATGAGTGAAATAAGTATTTGATCCCCTATCAATCAGCTATAATTAGATTTCTGGCTCCCAGGTTACTTTTATACAGGTAACAAGCTGAGATTAGGAGCACTCTCTTAAAGGGAGTGCTTCTAATCTTAGCTTGTTACGTGTATAAAAGACACCTGTCTACAGAAGCAATCAATCAGATTCCAAACTCTCCACCATGGCCAAGACCAAAGAGCTTTCCAAGGATGTCAGGGATAAGATTGTAGACCTACACAAGGCTGGAATGGACTACAAGACCACTGCCAAGCAGCTTGGTGAGAAGGCGACAACAGTTGGTGCGATTATTCGCAAATGGAAGAAACACAAAATAACTTTCAATCTCCCTCGGTCTGAGGCTCCATGTAAGATCTCACCTTGTGGAGTTTCATTGATCATGAGAACGGTGAGGAATAGGCTCAGAACTACACAGGAGGATCTTGTCAATGATCTCAAGGCAGCTGGGACCATAGTCACCAAGAAAACAATTGGTAACAAACTATGCAGTGAAGGACTGAAATCCTGCAGCGCCTGCAAGGTCCCCCTGCTCAAGAAAGCACATGTACAGGCCCGTCTGAAGCTTGCCAATCTGAATGATTCAGAGGAGAACTTGGTGAAAGTGTTATGGTCAGACAAGACCAAAATCGAGCTCTTTGACATCAATTCAATTTGCCGTGTTTGGAGGAATGCTGCCTATGATCCCAAGTACACCATCCCCACCATCAAACATGGAGGTGGAAACATTATGCTTTGGGAGTGTTTTTATGCTAAGGAGACAGGACAACTTCACCGCATCAAAGGGACGATGGATGGGGCCATGTACCATCAAATCTTGGGTGAGAACCTTTCCCTCAGCCAGGGCATTGCAAATGGGTTGTAGATGGATATTCCAGCATGACAATGACCCAAAACACACAGCCAAGGCAACAAAGGAGTGGCTCAAGTAGAAGCACATTAAGGTCCTGGAATGGCCTAGCCAGTCTCTAGACCTTAAAGGGACAGTCAACACCAGAATTGTTGTTGTTTTAAAAGATAGATAATCCCTTAATTACCAAGTCTCCAGTTTTGCATAACCAACACAGTTATAATTAATCACATTTTACCTCTGTAATTACCTTGTATCTAAGCCTCAGCAGACTGCCCCCTTATTTCAGTACTTTTGACAGACTTGCATTTTAGCCAATCAGAGCTGTCTCCATGGTAAATTCACATGCATGAGCTCAATGCTATCTATATGAAACACGTAAACTAATGCCCTCTAGTGGTGAAAAACTATCAAAATGCATTTAGATTAGACGCGGCCTTCAAGGTCTAAGAAATTAGCATATGAACCTCCTAGTTAGCTTTCAACTAAATTACAAACAGTATAGTCTTGATAAAGGTCAGGAAGGCCGAAACACGTTGACATACTGGTGAGCTCATTTCTAATTACTATTTGGATTGTATAGACGTTATTGCACTATTATTTCTTCATTTCTCCACAGGTTTAGAAGATATTTTGGATCTTGTTTATATTTTGCTCTTTGAATCATCGTTTACACATTTTGTTTTTTTCATATTTTTTGGCATCTAAGAATTGATTTTTGCATTATATGTTTACTAACAACACTGGATAAATTTAATTTTGGACCTCATCATGTTTGGACACTGATTTTGGACACAAAGTGACTTATCATTTTTTCACATAATTTTTTCACACTATTTGGAACTTTTTTCACGCATTTTTCACACGTTGTTTCACTGGTTTATGCATATTGTGTTTACCCATGTGTTATCCTCCCAATTGGAGACGAATGTTGGATTTGTGACCACACATTAGGTCCCAATCGGTACACAAGTATTATTTATCTGTTGTGACACTTTGCTTGGATTATGCTGTGATTACTTATTCTTTTATACAATATTGAACGCAATTGTATTTTTATATGTTTTTATATGTCCCCCATGGATCCATGTAGGTTTTAAATGAATTTGATTGACTATTGTATTATCTAGATTATTTTAATCATTGTATTAAACTGATTTTTATCTTTATCACCCATTCTGAATACTTAGCCTTTTAAGCTGTTAGCGCTCGCTAATTCATTCTAGTTAGCTTTCAACTAAGAATACTAACAGAACAAAGCAAAATTGGTGATAAAAGTAAATTGTAAAAGCTGTTTAAAATTACATGCCCTATTTGAAACATGAAAGTTTTTTTTTGGACTTGACTGTCCCTTTAATCCCATAGAAAATCTGTGGAGAAAACTGAAGGTTCGAGTTGCCAAATGTTAGCATTTGGCAACCTTGAGTTGCCAAATGTTAGCCTTGAGTCTCTTAATAACTTAGGCCTAGATTTAGAGTTCGGCGGTAAAAGGGCTGTTAACGCTCCGCGGGTTTTTTTCTGGCCGCACCATAAATTTAACTCTGGTATCGAGAGTTCAAACAAATGCTGCGTTAGGCTCCAAAAAAGGAGCGTAGAGCATTTTTACCGCAAATGCAACTCTCGATACCAGAGTTGCTTACGGACGCGGCCGGCATCAAAAACGTGCTCGTGCACGATTCTCCCATAGGAAACAATGGGGCTGTTTGAGCTGAAAAAAAACCTAACACCTGCAAAAAAGCAGCGTTCAGCTCCTAACGCAGCCCCATTGTTTCCTATGGGGAAACACCTCCTAAGTCTGCACCTAACACCCTAACATGTACCCCGAGTCTAAACACCCCTAACCTTACACTTATTAACCCCTAATCTGCCGCCCCCGCTATCGCTGACCCCTGCATTACACTTTTAACCCCTAATCTGCCGCTCCGTAAACCGCCGCCACCTACGTTATCCCTATGTACCCCTAATCTGCTGCCCTAACATCGCCGACCCCTATGTTATATTTATTAACCCCTAATCTGCCCCCCACAACGTCGCCGACACCTACCTACACTTATTAACCCCTAATCTGCCGAGCGGACCTGAGCGCTACTATAATAAAGTTATTAACCCCTAATCCGCCTCACTAACCCTATCATAAATAGTATTAACCCCTAATCTGCCCTCCCTAACATCGCCGACACCTACCTTCAATTATTAACCCCTAATCTGCCGACCGGAGCTCACCGCTATTCTAATAAATGTATTAACCCCTAAAGCTAAGTCTAACCCTAACACTAACACCCCCCTAAGTTAAATATAATTTTTATCTAACGAAATAAATTAACTCTTATTAAATAAATGATTCCTATTTAAAGCTAAATACTTACCTGTAAAATACATCCTAATATAGCTACAATATAAATTATAATTATATTATAGCTATTTTAGGATTAATATTTATTTTACAGGCAACTTTGTAATTATTTTAACCAGGTACAATAGCTATTAAATAGTTAAGAACTATTTAATAGTTACCTAGTTAAAATAATTACAAATTTACCTGTAAAATAAATCCTAACCTAAGATATAATTAAACCTAACACTACCCTATCAATAAAATAATTAAATAAACTACCTACAATTACCTACAATTAACCTAACACTACACTATCAATAAATTAATTAAACACAATTGCTACAAATAAATAACATTAAATAAACTATCTAAAGTACAAAAAATAAAAAAGAACTAAGTTACAGAAAATAATAAAATATTTACAAACATAAGAAAAATATTACAACAATTTTAAACTAATTACACCTACTCTAAGCCCCCTAATAAAATAACAAAGCCCCCCAAAATAAAAAATTCCCTACCCTATTCTAAAATACAAATATTACAAGCTCTTTTACCTTACCAGCCCTGAACAGGGCCCTTTGCGGGGCATGCCCCAAGAATTTCAGCTCTTTTGCCTGTAAAAAAAAACATACTATACCCCCCCCCAACATTACAACCCACCACCCACATACCCCTAATCTAACCCAAACCCCCCTTAAATAAACCTAACACTACCCCCCTGATGATCTTCCTACCTTGTCTTCACCATGCCAGGTTCACCGATCCGTCCTGGCTCCAAGATCTTCATCCAACCCAAGCGGGGGCTAGACATCCACTGAAGAAGTCCAGAAGAGGGTCCAAAGTCTTCCTCCTATCCGGCAAGAAGAGGACATCCGGACCGGCAAACATCTTCTCCAAGCGGCATCTTCTATCTTCTTCCATCCGATGACGACCGGCTCCATCTTGAAGACCTCCAGCGCGGATCCATCCTCTTCTTCCGACGACTAGACGACGAATGACGGTTCCTTTAAGGGACGTCATCCAAGATGGCGTCCCTCGAATTCCGATTGGCTGATAGGATTCTATCAGCCAATCGGAATTAAGGTAGGAATTTTCTGATTGGCTGATGGAATCAGCCAATCAGAATATAGTTCAGTCCGATTGGCTGATCCAATCAGCCAATCAGATTGAGCTCGCATTCTATTGGCTGATCGGAACAGCCAATAGAATGCGAGCTCAATCTGATTGGCTGATTGGATCAGCCAATCGGATTGAACTATATTCTGATTGGCTGATTCCATCAGCCAATCAGAAAATTCCTACCTTAATTCCGATTGGCTGATAGAATCCTATCAGCCAATCGGAATTCGAGGGACGCCATCTTGGATGACGTCCCTTAAAGGAACCGTCATTCGTCGTCTAGTCGTCGGAAGAAGAGGATGGATCCGCGCTGGAGGTCTTCAAGATGGAGCCGGTCGTCATCGGATGGAAGAAGATAGAAGATGCCGCTTGGAGAAGATGTTTGCCGGTCCGGATGTCCTCTTCTTGCCGGATAGGAGGAAGACTTTGGACCCTCTTCTGGACTTCTTCAGTGGATGTCTAGCCCCCGCTTGGGTTGGATGAAGATCTTGGAGCCAGGACGGATCGGTGAACCTGGCATGGTGAAGACAAGGTAGGAAGATCTCAGGGGGGTAGTGTTAGGTTTATTTAAGGGGGGTTTGGGTTAGATTAGGGGTATGTGGGTGGTGGGTTGTAATGTTGGGGGGGGGGGGTATAGTATGTTTTTTTTTACAGGCAAAAGAGCTGAAATTCTTGGGGCATGCCCCGCAAAGGGCCCTGTTCAGGGCTGGTAAGGTAAAAGAGCTTGTAATATTTGTATTTTAGAATAGGGTAGGGAATTTTTTATTTTGGGGGGCTTTGTTATTTTATTAGGGGGCTTAGAGTAGGTGTAATTAGTTTAAAATTGTTGTAATATTTTTCTTATGTTTGTAAATATTTTATTATTTTCTGTAACTTAGTTCTTTTTTATTTTTTGTACTTTAGATAGTTTATTTAATGTTATTTATTTGTAGCAATTGTGTTTAATTAATTTATTGATAGTGTAGTGTTAGGTTAATTGTAGGTAATTGTAGGTAGTTTATTTAATTATTTTATTGATAGGGTAGTGTTAGGTTTAATTATATCTTAGGTTAGGATTTATTTTACAGGTAAATTTGTAATTATTTTAACTAGGTAACTATTAAATAGTTCTTAACTATTTAATAGCTATTGTACCTGGTTAAAATAATTACAAAGTTGCCTGTAAAATAAATATTAATCCTAAAATAGCTATAATATAATTATAATTTATATTGTAGCTATATTAGGATGTATTTTACAGGTAAGTATTTAGCTTTAAATAGGAATTATTTATTTAATAAGAGTTAATTTATTTCGTTAGATAAAAATTATATTTAACTTAGGGGGGTGTTAGTGTTAGGGTTAGACTTAGCTTTAGGGGTTAATACATTTATTAGAATAGCGGTGAGCTCCGGTCGGCAGATTAGGGGTTAATAATTGAAGGTAGGTGTCGGCGATGTTAGGGAGGGCAGATTAGGGGTTAATACTATTTATGATAGGGTTAGTGAGGCGGATTAGGGGTTAATAACTTTATTATAGTAGCGCTCAGGTCCGCTCGGCAGATTAGGGGTTAATAAGTGTAGGTAGGTGTCGGCGACGTTGTGGGGGGCAGATTAGGGGTTAATAAATATAACATAGGGGTCGGCGATGTTAGGGGTAGCAGATTAGGGGTACATAGGGATAACGTAGGTGGCGGCGATTTGCGGTCGGAAGATTAGGGGTTAATTATTTTAAGTAGCTTGCGGCGACGTTGTGGGGGGCAAGTTAGGGGTTAATAGATATAATACAGGGGTCGGCGGTGTTAGGGGCAGCAGATTAGGGGTACATAAGTATAACGTAGGTGGCGGTCGGCAGATTAGGGGTTAAAAATTTTAATCGAGTGGCGGCGATGTGGGGGGACCTCGGTTTAGGGGTACATAGGTAGTTTATGGGTGTTAGTGTACTTTAGGGTACAGTAGTTAAGAGCTTTATAAACCGGCGTTAGCCAGAAAGCTCTTAACTCCTGCTATTTTCAGGCGGCTGGAATCTTGTCGTTAGAGCTCTAACGCTCACTGCAGAAACGACTCTAAATACCAGCGTTAGAAAGATCCCATTGAAAAGATAGGCTACGCAAATGGCGTAGGGGGATCTGCGGTATGGAAAAGTCGCGGCTGAAAAGTGAGCGTTAGACCCTTTAATCACTGACTCCAAATACCAGCGGGCGCCCAAAACCAGCGTTAGGAGCCTCTAACGCTGGTTTTGACGGCTACCGCCGAACTCTAAATCTAGGCCTTAGAGAGGATCTGTAAAGAGGAGTGGGACAAAATCCCTACTGAGATGTGTGCAAACCTGGTGGCCAACTTAAAAAAAAAGTCTGACCTCTATGATTGCCAAAAAGGTTTTGCCACCAAGTACTAAGTCATATTTTGCAAAGGGGACACATATTTATTTCACTCATTAAAAGGCAAATCAATTTATAAGTTTTTTTGTAATATACGTTTTCTGGATTTTTTTGTTGTTATTCTGTCTCTCACTGTTCAAATAAACCTACCATTAAAATTATAGACTGATCATTTCTTTGTCAGTGGGCAAACGTACAATATCAGCAGGGGATCAAATAATTTTTTCCCTCACTGTACATGCACACAAAAACAAAAGAGAACATATGTGTACCGGCACACACACACACACACACACAAATAAAAGAGAACATACATGTGTACCGGCACACACACAAAAACAAAAGAGAACATATGTGTACCAACACACACACACACACACAAATAAAAGAGAACATACATGTGTACCAGCACACACACACACACACACACAAACAAAACAGAATATATGTGTACAGCTCTTTTTAACTATTAAGTCCTTTATGCCCACTTGGTTTATAGAGTCACAATTGCTCCCACAAGGGGCACTCACACCCTGTACCCATCCTGTATTTATGGATACAGGTTGACATGGACATAAGACAGAGTTATGAAAGTACTGTGGTTGTCCAGCATATAAAATTCCCCATTTCCATGCAGTCTCTGGGTATCCTTAAGCCCATGTACCTTCTGCCCAAAGAATGTTCCATAACAGGCCCTCACATCTTGGTGACTCATGTCACATATCTCCCCCTTCAGAAGGAGACTAACACAGGAGGAGACCCCAGACGGGTTGACTTTGAAGTTTGTCCGTAGATCCATTCCCCCAATGCCCGTATCCACACAGTACCCCAAACAAATTGTCCCAAACAGAGCATCACTCACCAGGCTGACCTCTGCCTCTCTCATAGAACATACCCGCTGCTGGGGAGAAGTGCTGACTGTCCCTTCTCCCTGGAGTCCTTTCAGTCACTGGAGAGAAGACAGGGTGGCTGAGCTCACTCCAACATGCTGTTGTGGATCTGGGCCAACTGCCTCACATCCCTGGAGAATACAGGTGGAGACTGTAGTCCCATCCACTTGTAATGGATTGGAATCTCCCATTGCTTGCGGAGAGATGCCGACGTCTCTCGGTCCCAATGCCAGCTCCTCCACTGGGATAGCTGCATGCTTCTCCGGTCCCTCTGCCAGCGTGAGGCTGTCATTCCTGTTTTCTGGGGTGCCGGTTAGGGGTGGGCAGAGGCCAACAACACTCTGCCCTGTTGCCTGCTCTTCTGTTGGGTAATCCACATCTGACAGCTCAGAGGAAAAGTCAATTAGATCCACAATCTCTGGGTCCAGCTGCGGAAATAACAGGGTGACTAGGGTCCCCATGCCAGGGGGTTGGGGACCTGGGCCGACTTCCCCGTATCCCTGCACTCCACATGTGGAGACCACTGTCTCATCCACACCTCCCGGACCAACATCTGTGGATATGAAGTCCACTAGATCCGCTGCCTCTGAAGTAAGTAAAGGACCACTTTCCAGCAGTTCTAGGTAATCCACCTCAAGGTACCATTCCTGATAGATAAGCCATGTCAGGTCAGGCTCTAAGGCAAGTGCTTCCGAATCAATATCCAAAGTCAACTTTCTCCTCAAATGCTTCCATAATAAGCCAGGGCCACCAAAGTCATCACCTTCCGGGGAATAGTGCGTTTCTGCCCTCGACTGCCACCTGTCTGCAAACCAATATAACGCTCTGTACCGATCCTCAAGCTCGACCTCTATTTGCACCAGACACTTCAGTTTGGCTATCCCCTCACCTGTGGGTTGTCCTCTCAGTAAGCAGAGCCGCAAGTTCACCTAGTCCCCGAAGCGCTGTTCTGGGGAGGGCAGGACTTTGCCTCTGCAGCCATACCAATTCTCCAGTGCATTTTCCCACATCTCTAGCCGAATCACGGCTCTCCATTCCAGGGACATCTCCTCTGGAACTGGCCCTCCTAAAACAGCAAGGGCAACTTTGACCTGCCGCTCAAAGTCCCATATCGGAACTTGCCATTTAGAGGTATCTGATCCCAGCATCTCAGCTGTCCGAATATTCCGATACCTGGTGATCTGCTTCACCACCTCGGTGTTCGTTACCCGCACTACTGCTTCAGATGGGTTGGCTCCGTAGATTGACAACCTTCTCCGCACTCTGCTGTGGAATTTTTCCTCTGCATCATCTATAATCATCTGGTTGTGATCCTTCACTGGCTGCCATTGGCGCATCTTTGTAGTGCTGCTTAGGGACTGATAGCTAGGCAGCACATCCCTCCAACCCAGCTTGTCCTGTGCAGAAACAGGTTCATCAAGGTGGGTCAGCACTTGCTGCATTTGCCATAGGAGCTCTGTTTCCATAGCTGCGGGTGACAGTGCTGCTCCTCCTCTGTCAGCAGGACAAGAAATAAATCCCAGCGCTTGCCACCAGATGTGACGGACCGCCTGGTACCCCAAATGTCCCACAAGGGGCACTCACACCCTGTACCCATCCTGTATTTATGGATACAGGGTGACATGGACATAAAACAGAGTTATGAAAGTACATGGGTTGTCCAGCATATAAAATTCCCCATTTCCATGCAGTCTCTGGGTATCCTTAATCCCATGTAACTTCTGCACAAAGAATGTTCCATAACAGGCCCTCAGATCTTGGTGACTCACATCACACATGGGTTCTGGGCTTATTTGGGCGGAAGGTGGTGTGCTGACACATGGCCAGTTGATTGGGTTGTGGTGGGATTAACCAAGAACCTTGTGTTCTTGGAGCTGTTTCCATTATTGGTATCTTTGAAATTGTGGGCATTGATATTGAGGGACAGGAAGGTAACTTTCCATTCCGACAATATGGACAATATTTTGGCAATCAACAACTTGTCGGCCTCCTCCCCCCGTGGGGGTTTTGCTCCATTTGTTTGTGTTAGAAAGCCTGAGATTGAACGTGTGGTTTAGGACAGTTTATGTCCCTGGCTCATCTAATTACATTTCTGATGCTGTTTTACGTCTTTGGCTCCAGAAGCATCCGTGTAAGGGGATCAATGTCCAGCAGGTTTGTGGAAGGAGGCTTTCCCATATTGCTGAATGTGGTAAGGGTGGCTTTAGCTGAGAGTACATGGAAGGTGTACATTCAGGTATAGGGTGATTGGCAAACGGTCTTGTTGGAAGGTGGTTACTCCTTTTCGGAAGATGATTGGTTCCAGGCATTAATCGGCTGGATTGCGGTTTGGGGTAGGACTCGGGTTTCTAAGGCAATGGTGCAGAGACGTTTAGCGGCCCTGGCCTTTTTGTGTCAGCTTTTGGGTTTGCGGGATATTACCAAATCTTTTGTGGTCAGGATGGCAGGGCATTGTTTGTGTAAAGGTCGATCTAGGGCAGATGAAAGGTGGCCTGTGAAATTTTCTATACTGCAGAAGGTTGTTGGGGTGTTACCAACAGTGTGTGTGAATGAATACAAAGTTTCCTTTTTTCGCTCTGACTTTGTTTTGGCGTTTTTTTGGGGGGCTTTCCACATTTCAGAGATTGTGGCACTCAATAAGAAGGATACAGGTGGTAGTGTTGTTTTTTAGGTTCCGTGGAGTGTTGGGTTATCGGGCACTCCTACATCTATTTTGCCAGACGTGCAGCAGCAGTAAGAGATGATGGCTGTCAGCTTGGTTTGCCTACCGAGGAGGTGGTTCTGAGATGGCATGGTGTTAGGGGCTTGAAATGGGATTAGGTCATTTTGAAGGTTGTTCCACCCTCCTGGTATTTTAGTGATTTATGCGGGAGGTAATAACTTGGGTTTTACGGCACAGAGAGATCTGGTGTCCAGAATGAAGAAAAATTTGGGGAGAATGTTGGAGCTATTTCCTCAGCTACGGGTTGTTTGGTCTGAATTGGAACCTAGGGTTTTCTGGAGGGCGGCATGGGATAGTAAGAAGTTGGCTACCTCTAGAATAAAAATTAACAGGGTACTAAGTAGTTTTGTGAGACAGAGAGGGGGGTGTCTGTCCGGCATGTGGCATTCGAAAGGGAAGCAGGTAGATGTTTTTTGCACCTGATTGGTTTGCAGTTATTTAATTTTAACCTAAAAGAAGGGGTTTTAAAGGCCTTGGATGATTGGTGGGGCTCCACCAGTGGCTGTGCCTGTGGCGGTGTGCTTGCTGTTTGAGAAGTTGCGGAAGCAATGTGGGTACCTCCTGTGGGTTCAGGAGAGGTTAGCAATATGTTTACTTGATAGAGTTTTTAAGAGTTATTGAGCTCCTATGGGGCAAGCACTAATGATGGTTACTTTGTAGCCAATGTATTTTCATGTGGTTCATAAGTTGTTTACGTGTTTAAAAAATAAATTGGATGTGGCCTTTATAAACCCAAGTTACAGTGTGTTTGTTTTTGCGGGTAAGGGAACATAGTGCCTAAATATGTGGTCAAGTATTTTTTAATTATGGTATGTACATTTTTTTGTAGACATAATGCTATGGCACAATTAATAGACCACAGTCTAAAAAATTTATGTGACTCACTTTATTGCTATATTCACTTTATTGTGGTGGTCTAGAGCCAAACCTGCAATATCTCTGAGGTGCGCCTGTATGTATGTGTGTATATATATATATATATATATATATATATATATATATATATATATATATATATATATAAAATATTTGTTATATCTGACTTCAGCTGACTCGTTTGTCATTGTTTCTGTCTGTGTATAGCTAATAAAACAATGGCACATAACATTTAATCATCCTATAACCATGAAAGATTACTTTTTTACTTTTTTGTTTTTGTTTTTTGTTATTCAGGTACCTCTATTGTAGTAATTGACATTTATACGTGTGGAAGTAGAGAGGTATGCAATATTACTGCAGATACAAAAGATAACATAACAATATAACAGCAAGACTGAAGGTAAGATTACAAAAAGAGAGCTAAGATTTTGAGTGTGTATTTATATAAAATCTATTTAAGTATGCTAATAATTGTATAGATTTGTCAGTGTGTATTCATTTTCAGATAAAACCCAGCCTTTGCATAAGCAATTACACTTCCCCTCTTGACTAACACAAATGAAACACCTGGTTAAAATATCTAAATAAATCTTTAATATTTCTAATTGCAAATTTACATAAATCTCACAGCATTCTCTGAACAAAGACTCTTCCTCTGTACATTATTACATACTTTAAAATGAGTTTGAACAAGTTTAACAAATGTTTTTTTGCACATTTCTGCATGTATAACATACAAAAAAAGTAAGTGTAAAAAACGTAGCTTCATTACTACAGACAGGAAAGTGCCTCCTTATAAAGACAATGTGCTGAAATGAATGAATTGCACTTGGCACCAATGGTACAGCACGTACGGGGCTAACCCATAAGGGCAGAATAATAGTATTAGCAGGTTCTGTATGGATTAGGACTAGTTGCTAAATGAATTGTTATTGTGATTTCTTTAATCATTGAAAGCTTTTTGATGATACTAATTTATACCAACTGATTTTTTTTTTATAAAAGCAGCCTATGGGGTAGATTTACCAATGTCTGTCTGACATGATACGCTGTAGCTATCATGTCTGACAGACATAGCTGAATGCCATGCGCTGTTGGCATTTATCATTACACAATCAGTTAACCAGAACCGCTTGTGCAATGCCCCACCCCCTGCAGATTTATGGCCAATCAGCCGCTAGCAGGGGGTGTCAATCAGCTTGATCGTTTAGGATCGGGCAGATTGAAGACAGCAGCCTCAGAGACAGCAGGCCAGTTATGGAGCAGTGGTCTTTAAACCGCTGCTTATAACTGCTGTTTCCGGCGAGCCTGAAGGCTTGTGCGGAAACAAGGGCCGTTCGACCCTTGTTAAATCTACCCCTATATTTCATAAACACAATGCACAAAGAAGATTCTGTCTGAAAAGGGCGGCAGGTTTTTTTTTTTTTTTTGTAGTTTAGATTCACAACATAGCGTTACATTGTTACACGTTACTCACCGTTGGGTATAAAACTAAGCCCTTGTATGACATAAGCAAATATTGTATATTACAGGAAATTTTGTGAATGCAAAAAACATAGGTCACCACTTCATGGAAAAGTCACAAAAGCGTATTGGTTTAATGGAATATAGTATATTTGCCTTGTTTATGTTACCTGGGCATAAGCACAAATCCTTTACCATTTGCATCTTTAGAGATGTTGTGTTGCTATGGCAATTGCACGGTTTACATATGGCTGATGTATATCCTGAGCTGTAACAATCCAAACGTGACCGACCATAATGGTCTATATAGTTTGCATTCACATATTCTTTTAAATATTTGCTTATGGCAAACACAATAGGTTCCCATACTTTGCCATTTAAATCAGTTTGACAACTCACTATCTGGATAGAAATATGTCCATCTGAAACAAATAAGAAAATGAGTGATGATCAAATCCCTTTTTTTAATCCTTTAATTTCTTTAACTTGTTTACAAAAGTGTGCATTCAGAGGTCACATTATTATAGGGAAATGTCACAGAATGACAAAGCACTGTTTATCATTTGACTGCTAAAGATGGCTGCTACACATTGCACAGACGTCTTTGGTAGCCAATGAGTTAAAGGAATAGTGATGCTTAAAAACTGTAGATTTATATAAAAGAACCACAGAAGATTCCAGCACTGTATGTTGCATACACTTCACATACAGTTTACATGTCTCCAAGTGTCATCTATTATATAAGAACAATTTTACCTAAAGTGATAAAATCCCCACAAAGGGGCATCTATTACTTAATATTGATTAAGGCCTAAGTGCTAAGCAGATATTTTGGCACAACAGCATTACAAGCAGACGGCATTTGAAGCGAGATGTGCACAGAAACACTGCTTAGGATCAGGTTCAGCTCTTTTTATAACAATCTATAGAATCTATTCATTTCATAATAACATAAGAACTCTTTCTACATCTTTTTATCATTGCTCCTTCCCATCATTTATATATATAGTTATATTTATGTATATATTTACAGAAATAAAAACATCTATTTAAGATGCAAGATACATTTTCCAAACAAGCAGCATTAAATATCAAATACTATATACACCTGTATGCAAAATATTACAGCAAATGTAAACACCAAGAACATTTTACAAAAGAAAGATAAAAATATTCCCATGTTTATAGACATTTTATATATATTTTATAAGCAGGAATTTACTTGTGGATGGAAATGTAAAAACAAAAAAACATATTTTGGGCTTAGAGCTGATTGCTTTGATTTCCAAAATCGCACCCTGAGAACACGTATTGCCTCATTCAATGGTTCTGATCTAATGTTTGTTTCATGGGGTTTGTGTGTATGATAATATGTGACAGATCATTATGCTAA